>NC_089491.1:245456121-245556121 GCF_036850765.1 Saccopteryx bilineata
ATCTGCTTCTCCACCCCTCCCCCTCTCCTTCCTCTCTGTCTCTCTCTTCCCCTCCCACAGCCAAGGCTCCATTGGGGCAAAGTTGGCCCAGGCACTAAGGATGGCTCTATGGCCTCTTTCTCAGGCACTAGAATGGCTCTGGTTGCGACAGAGCAACGGCCCAGATGGGCAGAGCATCGCCCCCTGGTGGGCATGCCAGGTGGATCCTGGTCGGATTCATGCGGGAGTCTGTGTGACTGCCTCCCCGTTTCCAGCTTCAGAAAAATACAATAAATAAATAAATAAATAAATAAATAAATAAATAGTAAATGCATATGTCCTTTGATAAATCGATTTTACTTCTGGGAATTTATCTTATATAGATGTAAAAAATGACATAGGTACATAGTTTTTCCATGCACTGTTGCTTATATATCAAACAATTAGAAACAACCAAAATATCTATTAATAAGGGTGGTTAAATTGTTGTAAAGTACTGTACTCCAGATTCTGAAAAGTACCGTACCTCACTTCAGCAGATTTACGTAGAGACACCAAGTCCAGATGAATTTTTTTTTAAGTCCAGATGAATTTTGAAACGTTTTATTAAAAGGAGATTTATTAAATATGCCGGCAGCATATGGCTGACATGGGGCATAGCAGACCCAAATCGTGTGCGCCAAGTATATCTCAGGGGCTGGTTATATATATGACTACGTACAGGTTGGGGGGTATGACACAATTATTAACAAGATTATAACATTGCCTAGGGGATTTACAAAGAACGTTAAAACTTTTCAGGTAATACAATCAAAGACATTCACAAATCCTTTTAGTGTCTATCTCTCCTCCTTTGCCTAGAGGTACATGTTAATCTCAGATTCTAGGAAGGGAGGGAGAGCTAAAATCAGTGTAGGGTGGTATGTAAATTTTGTCTCTTATTGAAAGCGAAAGGGAGTTCCTCAGATAACCTTATCCTTTCAGAGAACTTAAAACCAAATAACCCTAGTCGTCCTTGTAAGTCAGGAGACTTCTATATTATTTTTCCTCCATTTTCCAAAGAAAGGACAGGAAAGCCTGACCTTTTCCTCCTAGAATATCAATATTAATTTTGCAGCTTTTCGGTACCTTACAACAAAATAAATTCCAATAGGTATTCAGTGGAACTGCATATAGTCATAAATAATAATAAAGGGCCTGACCAGGCGGTGGCGCAGTGGATAGAGCATCAGACTGGGATGTGAAGGACCCAGGTTCGAGATCCCGAGGTCGCCATCTTGAGCGTGGGCTCATCTGGTTTGAGCAAAGCTCACCAGCTTGGACCCAAGGTCGCTGGCTCGAGCAAGGGGTTACTCAGTTTGCTGAAGGCCCGTGGTCAAGGCACATATGAGAAAGCAATCAATAAACAACTAGGTGTCGCAACAAAAAACTAATGATTGCCTGACCAGGCGATGGCACAGTGGATAGAGCGTCAGACTGGGATGCGGAGGACCCAGGTTCGAGGTCACCAGATTGAGCACGGGCTCATCTGGTTTAAGCAAAGCTCACCAGCTTGGACCCAGGGTCGATGGCTCGAGCAAGGGGTTACTCGGTCTGCTGTAGCTCCCCAGTCAAGGCACATATGAGAAAGCAATCAATGAACAACTAAGGTGTCACAACGAAAAACTGATGATTGATGCTTCTCATCTCTCTCTGTTCCTGTCTGTCTGTCCCTCTCTCTGAGTCTCTCTGTCACTGTAAAAAAATAAAATAATAAAAAAATAAATAAAGGGTCTTTTTATGCTTTAAAATTAAACAATTTCCAGGATATATTGCTAAATGAAAAAAGCAAACTACAGGACAGTGTGTAGAATATTTTACTATTTAAAGAAAAACAAACAAAAATGAATATATAAACATATTTGATAGTATAGGAGTGTAAAGCCAGGAGCCGGGGCTATGGCTACCATCACAGCAGCCCGGCCCATGCAGGTTTGCATTGGATTCAGACAGTCGGTAAAGAAACAACGGAGCCACAAACTGGTGGGCCATAGTCTTTAATCCTAGCTTGCACCTGGCGGGCAAGTAAAAACATACACTGGGCTCCAAAACCCACTCACATTCAGTGCTTACAAAGCCACTGACTTATCCGAGTTTCCTAGAATCAAAGGTTTCTAGCTCACCAGCTTTATTCTCCTCAGTTCCACATCTCCTTCCTTATCCCAGATACAAACTCTGTACAAACTGGCATCTCACTCAGCACTCCGCCATCTTGGCTGCTTCTCCTGGCCACATGGCCTCTTTCTGCTCTCTCATGCTAATCATCCCAGGAACCAAGAGAGCAAGCTCTCATTCTGCCCCCATTTTATAGTGTAGAAATCCAAACCTTTAATCCAATATACAAAACAGGGAAGTCTCTAATACAGTCACTTCTCTGAGGCATGATTGGATTGTACCACCCTACATCAAAAAGGGTGGGAAGGGCTTAATCCCAAAACCAAGCCTCAGGCTACAATGATTCTCAACACACATTAATATCACCTGGGCAACAGCCTCTTTAACAAAGTGAGCATAATACATTTTATCTGCCCAACAAGGAGGAAATAACACTGCAGATTATACAAATTGTCTTTGGGGAGTGTAAAGCCAGCAGCCAGGGCCAGGGCCACCATCACAGCAGCCGCCTGGCCCATGCAGGTTCGCATTGGATTTGGACAGTCGGTAAAGAAACAATGGAGCCAAAAACTGATAGGCCATCTTCTTTCATTCTAGCTTGCACCCGGTGGGCAAGTAAAAATACATACTGGGCTCCAAAAGCCACTCACATTCAGTGCTCACAAAGCCACTGACTTATCCGAGTTTCCTAGAATCAAAGGTTTCTAGCTCACCAGCCTTATTCTCCTCAGTTCCCTATCTCCTTCCTTATCCCAGATACAAACTGTACAAACTGGCATCTCACTCAGCACTCCGCCATCTTGGCTGCTTCTCCTGGTCTCCTCCACGTGGCCTCCTTCCGCTGCTGGCTCTACTCTCTCCTCTAATGATAATCTCAGGAACCAAAAGAGCCAACTCCTGCTCCGTCCCCATTTTATATTGTAGCTTCACAACCTCTAATCCAATATACAAAATAGGGAAGTCTCTAATACAAAGTCACTTCTCTGAGGCATGATTGGATTGTACCGCCCTACATCAAAAAGGGTAGGAAAGGCTTAATCCCAAAACCAAGCCCCAGGCTACAAGGATTCTGCCTGCCTTTAGCCCACCCCAACACACATTAATATCACCTGGGCGACGGCCTCCTTGTGTCATCTTTAACAAAGTGAGCATAATACATTTTATCTGCCCAATAGGGAGAAAAACTGGGTGTCTGGATAATGGGAAGAGGTAAAATGTTCACCATGTATTCTTGAACTTTTCTTAATTTGAACCAAGTTGATGTTTATCCATTTTCAAAAATTAGCAAATATAATTTTTAAAAAATTTATGCAACAAACATGTATGATGTCAGATGGGTACTAGATTTATTGAGGTGATCACGTTGTAGATTACCATATGTAAATGTCTAATCATTATGTTGCATACCTGAAACTGAATGTAATATAATTGAAAAAAGTATTAAGAAAGAAAAAAAGAAAGAAGGAAGAAAGAAAGAAAAAAGGATGGATGGAAGAAAGGAAGGAAAAGAAGGAAGGAAGGGAGGAAGAAAGGAAGGAAGGAAGGAAGGGAGAGAGGGAGGGAGGGAGGAAGGTGTAAAGCCAGGAGCCGCCATCGTGGCCATTCACATGCAGGTTCACATTGGATTCGGACAGTCGGCAAAGAAACAATGGAGCCACAAACTGGTGGGCCATAGTCTTTAATTCTAGCTTGCACCCGGCGGGCAAGTAAAAATACACACTGGGCTCCAAAACCCACTCACATTCAGTGCTCACAAAGCCACTGACTTATCCGAGTTTCCAAGAATCAAAGGTTTCTAGCTCACCAGACTTATTCACCTTTGTTCCCCATCTCCTTCCTTATCCCAGATACAACTCTACACAAACTGGCATCTCACTCAGCACTCCGCCATCTTGGCTGCTTCTCCTGGTCTCCTCCACGTGGCCTCCTTCTGTTCTCTGCTCTCCTCTGCTCTCTCTTCTAATGATGATCTCAGGAACCAAGAGCCAAGTCCCGTTCTACCCCTATTTTATAGTGTAGCTTCACAACCTTTAATCCAATATACAAAATAGGGAAGTCTCTAATACAAAGTCACTTCTCTGAGGCATGATTGGATTGTACCGCCCCACATCAAAAAGGGTGGGAAAGGCTTAATCCCAAAACCAAGCCCCAGGCTACAAGGATTCTCAACACACATTAATATTACCTGGGCGACGGCCTCCATCTTTAACAAAGTGAGCATAATACATTTTATCTGCCCAACAGAAGGGAATGAAGGAGGGAAGGAGAAAGAAGAAAAGAGAGAAAACGCAGCAAGCAGGAACACTTTGAGTCCTTCCTAGGCTTTTTGAAGACCCTAAACCACACAATATTAAGCACATTGAAATATACACAATGCCCACCTTTCTTTTTAACTATAAAATATCACAATGTCTTTTACAATTTTACTTTTGAAATTTGGCCTAACCTTGATTTCTTGGCAATCATTTCACCTCATCAGGATTTCTGCCAATTATGAAAAATTAGCCCTATGACTTGTTTTCAAATAGATTAAAAGTCTTGTTATGACAAATGTAGCAACGAAAATGACATCATAACATTTTATAGATTTAGTGAGGTGCATACTGATTTTATTTCCATGGTTTTCTTATTATAGTGTAAAGCAGATTACATTTTTTTAGATTTTTACCATGAGATCTTAAACACCAGCCCTAGATAAGGAGCCACTGAGCCATTTCACCTGCATGTGTTGTAAAGTACCAAAGGCTACAGAATTAATATTAATATTTTAGGAGGCTTGGAGAACATTTTATTAATTTGGGTTAAGGTGTGCAGAGAAATTGTGAGAATAGTCTCTGTACTGTGTGATTGGCATAACCAGGATGGCTCTTGCCATTGTATTGTAAATGAAAAGGGAAGGAAAGCATAGATTCCCTGACATTCCACCACACCTGTGGGGAAAGGAGTGAATGGCTAGCCAGGTGCAGGAAGAGAAAAGCCAAAATAAACATTTTCTTATAGCAATGAGCCATTGGCGGGCATTTGTCCCCACGGAAACTACCTCTCCTATGTAAATGCATGTGTGACTCTGGACAGAGAGATAGCAGATAAACACTAGATAATATAGGAATGCCTTTAATATGTAAAGAGACATCTTTCTACCATTGTGTTGGCTTGTAAATTTTGTTTTCTCCAAAATAATCTATGGTTTGCAAATTGAATGTGGTCTTATCATGTTAAAGGACATATGACGGACTCCTAATTGCAATTTTTGCTTCTGTACCTCCAACTTACAAAACTATAAAAACTAAGTAGAACAAAGGGCCGGTGCGCTCTCCCTCAGATTTCTGTCGGAGTTGCCGCCGCTTGGCCAAGCTAGACAATAAAGCTTTAATGTGTAAACGATGGACCTTGCTCCTGTCTTCCATATTTCGGGTCCCTCCGAATTTGGATTAACACTAGAGGCCTGACCTGTGGTAGCACAGTGGGTAAAGCATCAACTTGGACTGCTGAGGTCGCCAGTTCAAAACCCTGGGCTTGCCCAGTCAAGGCACATATGGGAGTTGATGCTTCCTGCTCCTACCCCCTTCTCTCTTTCTTCTCTAAAATTAATAAAGTCTTAAAATTAAAAAAAAAAAAAACACAACCACTAGCCCTAAGATATAAACCGTGCTGGTTGCAAGTGTTTGAATAGGTTCACAGGGCTCATCTGTGAATTTACAGTAATAAGAAATGCTCAAGGTACCATGGAAACACATAAGCCACCCTGTTGGGCAGATAAAATGTATTATGCTTACTTTGTTAAAGATGGCCCTACCCATGTGAGGCCATCGCCCAGGTGATACTAATGTGTGTTGAGAATCCTTGTAGCCTGGGGCTTGGTTTTGGGATTAAGCCTTTCCCACCCTTTTTGGTGTGAGGTGGTACAATCCAATTATGCCTCAGAGAAGTGACTTTGTATTAGAGACTTCCCTATTATGTATATTGGATTAAGGGTTTGGATTTCTACACTATAAAATGGGGTCGGAGCGGGAGCTTGGCCCTCTTGGTTCCTGGGAGATTATCATTAGAAGAGAGAGCAGAGGAGAGCAGAGAAAGGCCACGTGGAGGAGGCCAGGAGAAGCAGCCAAGATGGCGGAGTGCTGAGTGAGATGCCAGTTTGTGTAGTTTGTATCTGGGATAAGGAAGGAGATGGGGAACTGAGGAGAATAAGTCTGGTGAGCTGGAAACCTTTGATTCTAGGAAACTCGGATAAGTCAGTGGCTTTGTGAGCACTGAATGTGACTGGGTTTTGGAGCCTAGTGTGTGTTTTTACTTGCCCGCCGGGTGCATCCTAGGATTAAAGACTATGGCCCATCAGTTTTTGGCTCCGCTGTTTCTTTACCGACTGTCCGAATCCAATGTGAACCTGCAAGGGCCGGGCTGATCTGATGGTGGTCCTGGCCGTGGCTTCTGGCTTTACACACCCCCACCCCAGCAGAGGCAGATTAAGGTTGGTTGAGGCCCCGGGAGCAGAAGAAAATATTGGGCCCCTGTTGGGCAGATAAAATATATTATGCTCAGTTTGTTAAAGATGGCGCTGCCCACGTGGAAACTCGTCGCCCAGGTGATATTAATGTGTGTTGGGGGTGGGCTGTGCACAGGCAGGATCCTTGTAGCCTGGGGCTTGATTTTAGGACTAAGCCTTTCCCACCCTTTTTGATGTGGGCTGGTGCAATCCCATCATGCCTCAGATAAGTGACTTTGTATTAAAGACTTCCCTATTTTGTATATTAGATTAAAGGTTTTGATTTCTGCACTATAAAGTGGAGCAGATCAGAAGCTTGCTCTCTCGGTTCCTGAGATTAGCATTAGAGAGGAGAGCAGAGAGCAGATAAAGGCCACGTGGAGGAGGCCAGGGGAGGTAGCCAAGATGGTGGAGTGCTGAGAGAGAAACCAGTTAGTGCAGAGTTTGTGTAGAGAGAAGGAGATGGGGAACAAAAGAGATTGAGGCTAGTGAACTAGAAGCCTTTGATTCTAGGAAACTCAGATAAGTCAGTAGCTTTGTGAGCGCTGAATGAGTGGGTTTTGAGCCCAGTGTGTGTTTTTACCTGCCCGCCAGGTGCAAGCTAAGATTAAAGATGATGGCCCACCAGTTCATGGCTCTGTTGTTTCTTTACCGACTGTCCGAATCCAATGCAAACCTGCATGGGCTGGGCGTCTGTGATGGTGGCCCTGGATACTAGCTTTACAGCCCCTTCCATTAGAAGAAAGTGTAAAGTTGACGTTTTGCGGGGCCCTTCAGAAGTCAGAACCCAGGGCGCATGCAACCAGTGTGCCCGGCCGTTATATCCATCTCTGCTCCCAGCCCTCTTCAGAAATCTCCACACTGGCTGCTCAAGGTTGTTTCCACTGCAGTTAATTCCAGAAACTCCCTCCCCACTTTGGATCTGGTAGAGCTGTAGGGCAAGGAGCAGCATATGGAGAGTTGGGTGACACCAGGCAGGAAACTCCCTGGGCCCACAGGGACGGCCCAGAGTGATTATTACCAGTGAACGCTGTTTATTGGACCAACCTGAGCACATTCCCAGCCCAGGCTGCAGTCAAAGATGACACTAAACAGTCCTCCTTTGCTTTTGGGGTTGCTATGACAGCCCGGAATTTGCAAAGCAAACCAGACCTGGAGACGAATTCTGTCCTTGGCCCAAAAAGTTAGTAGTTCCAAATGGTTCTGCTTATGGTTCTTGCTGTCCCCTTGACACTTGCCAGATCAAAATATCTCTAAACTGGGGATATGGAAGTGTCCCAATGGAAAGGCTATTTCCGAGCTGGCTGAAGCCGCGTGAGAAGGAATTTAGGTGTGATGGAAGGAACTTCTTGGCAAGAAAAGTTGGAAAATATTACAATAGGTCCCAGAGAGAACTTTATCATTTTCTCAAAAATCTTTTGTATTTTCTTAGTGGTCTGTGGTTTGCTAAGCAGTCCCATACATTATCTCACCAGATTTTCACATATGCCCAGGGAGGTCGTCAGAGTCAATGTTATTATATCTAATCAAAGACAAGGAAAGTGAGGCTTAGTAAGAACAAAATCAAATAGCTAAGAAGCAGAAGAATTGAGATTTGAATCTCAGTTTTCTGATTCAAAGTTTAACTCTTTGAATTCTGTTACGATGATCTCCAAAAAATAAACCGGGTCATGTTTGACCTGGACAATTCAGTAGCAAAGTTTTCAAAAGAGTCATGTTATAGATGAATGATTTTTTTTATTGTGATAAAATACACATAGAAAATTTATCAACTTAACCATTTTTAAAGAAATTTATATTTAACTTGTTATTTTTGTGTTAAATAGTGTCATTTGAGGAACCTTACTTTTTAAAAAAAAATTTTTTTTTTTTCATTTTAGAGAGGAGAGGGAGAGACAGAGAGAGAGAGAGAGGAGAGACAGAGAGAGAGAAGGGGGGGAGGAGCTGGAAGCATCCACTCCCATATGTGCCTTGACCAGGCAAGCCCAGGGTTTCGAACCAGCGACCTCAGTATTTCCAGGTCGACGTTTTATCCACTGCGCCATCACAGGTCAGGCAACTTAACCATTTTTATGTAGACAGTTCGGTGGCATTAAGTACATTCATATCAGTGTGTAGCCGTCACCACCATCCATCTTTAGAACCCTTTATCTTGCAAAACGGAAGTCCTATATCCATTAAACACCAACTCTGCATTGCCCCTTGTCCGTAGCCCCTTGGGAAACCAATCTGCTTTCTGTCTTTAGGAATTTGACCACCCTATAAGTGTAATCATACAACATCGGTCCCTTTGTGACTGACCTATGTCAGCATCGCGTCCTCAAGCCTTTTTATCCATGTGTTAGCAAGAGTCAGAATGTATTTCCTTTTCAAGGCTGAATGGTATTCTATATAAGTGTTGACTACATTTTGCTGATACATTCATCTGTTGGTAGACATTTGGATTGCTTCCATCTTTTGGCTCCTGTAAATGATGCTACTATTAGCTTGAGCATACAAATATTTCTATTTATTTATTTTCTTCTTTTCCAAGTGAGAGGAGGGAAGATAGAGAGACAGAGTCCTGCATGTGTCCTGACCAAGATCCACCCACCAGCCTCCTGCCTGGGGCCAATGCTCTGCCCATCTGGGACCATGCTTGCAACTGAGCTATCTTTAGCTCCTGAGGTGGAGCTAAATTTTATTGTGTATTTTATCACAATAAAAAAAAATCATTCATCTGTAACATGACTCTTTTGAAAATTTTGCTACTGAATTGTGCAGATCAAACGTGACCCAGTTTATTTTTTGGAGATCATCGTAACAGAATTCATCCTCAGCTCCCGGACCAATACACTTGAACCAATTGAGCCATGGCTGTTGGAAAAGAAGAGAGAGAGAGAGAGAAGGGAGAGTGGGAGAGGTAGAGGTAGAGAAGCAGATGGTTGCTTCCCCTGTGTGCTGACTGGGAACTGAACCCAGGACATCCACACATTGGGCCAACGCCCTACCACTGAGCAAACTGGCCAGACCTACAAATATTTCTTTGAGTCTCTGCCTTCAATTCTTTTGAGTACATACCCAGAGGTGAGTAATTCTGTTTAATTTTTTGACAAGCCATTATATTGTCTTCCACAACAGCTATACCATCTTACGTTTCTACCAACAGTGCAAAGAGTTCTTAATCTGTACACAGCCACACTAAGACTTATTTTTTGTTTGTTTGTTTTTTTGTTAGTCATCCTAATAAATGTGTAGTTGGGTAATTTTTAAACCCATTACTGTCTGTGTCATTTTTTTCAGAAGGGTTGAAGATTGGTCCTAGTGAAAGCAGGTTAACTTCCACTTGACATGTTAGCCCTAATCCCAGTCAGGAATCCCACAAAAGTCTTCCACTGGTCACCAGTGAAAGCACTCGAATAACTTGAGAAAATCTATGTCTTGTTCTTCAGGATAATAAAGCTGAAGTACAGTTCCTCCTCATAGGATGATGCATATTTGATAAAGGTACTTCCCTCCATAACCAGAGGGGGGGGGGTGCGCGCAGGTGAGGGTGTGAGTCTACATGGACGCTAAGTAATGAGTTCCAAGAATAATAATATGGTTGAAGGGATTGGCAGGCTGTCCTCCCAAACAACTCTAGAATCTGAGGATGTCATTTCATGTCTATGAGCTTCCTTCTTTAGTCTTTATCCACCCCTGCTCACATCAGAGGGATGAGCTATCAGGGATCTCAAACTCGCGGGCCGCATGGGCCCGCCCACCAATTTTGTGCGGCCCGCTGACTGGCCCACAGATTAATCCACGAAGTTTGATTAGTCTGTGGGCTGCACAAAATTGGTGGGCGGGCCGCACAGCCGTGAGTTTGAGACCCCTGAAGATTGTATCTTTAAAGGATTTTTTTATTTTTTTGTATTTTTCTGAAGTTAGAAACGGGGAGGCAGTCAGACTCCTGCATGCGCCCAACCAGGATCCACCTGGCATGCCCACCAGGGGGCGATGCTCTGCCCATCTGGGGCATCGCTCTGCCACAACCAGAGCCATTCTAGCACCTGAGGCAGAGGCCACAGAGCTATCCTCAGCACCCGGGCGAACTTTGCTCCAATGGAGCCTTGGCTGCGGGAGGGGAAGAGAGAGACAGAGAGAAAGGAGAGGGGGAGGGGTAGAGAAGCAGATGGGTGCTTCTCCTGTGTGCCCTGGCCGGGAATCGTACCCGGGACTCCCGCACGCCAGGCCAATGCTCTACTACTGAGCCAACCGGCCAGGGCCTCTTTAAAGGATTTTGAAGAAAGTGCTCTGGGTATACAAGATGTAATTATATCTGATTATGTCCAGTGTTACCATTACATCACCTGGCAAAAACTGCTGGCTTCCCTATAAGTGGTTCAGAATAGTGGGGAAGCTTGAGGCTGGTGAGCTTGGGGCTGGGAACCATTCTGAATCTCCCAACCTTGGATATTCAAACCCTACCCACCCCAAAGGCCAACTCCTACATGAAGCAGTCCCTGATCACTATGTAGGAAGAAATACCTCCCTCCTTTTAAATTCAACAGCATTTCACCTATGCCTTTCTTAGGAGAAGGGCTGTTTTACCTGTGGTTTATGGTGATTTAAGAACATATCCCCTTTAAACTGGATGCCCCTTAGAGACAAAATCCAGTTCTGGTTTGCACAGAGTAAAAAGCAAAAGTTACCAAAAGCTCCCTGGCAAACCTATCTTGCTCTTGATTGATTGGGCAGAATTGTGCCACATGGCCTTCCACGTGGTGAAGGAAGCTGAGAAAGTGCATCTGTTTCTTAGCCTCTATGGTGGAAGTATGCTGGGAATAGGGCTGGTGAACCAGTGAACAGGGTCTTCCAGAGCTGTTTTTCTGCTCAGCACAGCCTCTGGAAGTCAGAGGAAAGAGACCCCAACCTGAGTTCTATGCCAGGTCCTGGGGCCCCTCTGTGTGCGTTATAGGTACACACTCAGCACTCCTGAATTGATTGATACTCTGACTGAGAAGCAGGGGGAACAGAGAACGAGGACCAACTCAATTAGATCTAGCATTGGCCTACAATTCACATTCTTAATAATACTTATCTTATATTCATGCCTGACCAGGCGGTGGCGCAGTGGATAGAGCATTGGACTGGGATGCAGAGGACCCAGGTTCGAGACCCTGAGGTCGCCAGCTTGAGCGCGGGCTCATCTGGTTTGAGCAAAGCTCACCAGCTTGGACCCAAGGTCGCTGGCTCAAGCAAGGGGTTACTCGGTCTGCTGAAGGTCTGCGGTCAAGGCACATATGAAAAAGCAATCAATGAACAACTAAGGTGTCGCAACAAAAAACTAATGATTGATGCTTCTCATCTCTCTCCATTCCTGTCTGTCTGTCCCTGTCTATCCCTCTCTCTGACTTTCTCTCTGTCTCTGTAAAAAAAAAAAAAAAGTAACCTTATATTCATAAAGAATAAAGAGTTTACAGAGCATTAGCCTCCCTGTTTTCTTTAGTAACGAAGACTTAGAGAGGTTGAATAATTTGTTCAAGATAACTCAGTAAATGAGAGGTCTGAGAAGGGTATAATCCCAGTCTCCTGATGGTACACCTTATGCTCTGTCCACCACTCTACTGTCTCTCAGACAGTGGTGTTAGCCCACAGCTGTCCTACACCTCATCCCACCTCCTGGGAACAGCAGGGTCAGAGAGACGCAAGACAATGCAAGAGGCTGTAAGACAGAAGCCTGAGTTTGTGTCATGTGTTTGTGGGTGTGTGGTGGTGGGGAACGTGAACAATATTTCTCCACCCCTCCTGTCCTTTCAGCGTGGCCACTGCAGACATCAGTCTTATCACTAAGCAGCTGCAAACAGCTGCTGACAGCTCCCAGCATCTCAGCCCACAAAAGTATGAGTTCTCCACAGGACACCAGTAGCATATCCAGGCTTTGCACATATTGTCCTCGGTTTCATTCCATGACTTCAACAGCCTAATCCATTTCTAGATAAAAATCCCAGCTCTTCCTTGGATCCAAATCACACCTGTTTTTGCTAGCAGACACCATGGAGTTTTCTGTTCTCATTCTAGACCTTTCAGGAAAAGACAGAACCACTCTGTGGTCATTTTCCACACTGCTGGAAAAAGAATGAGCTGGTTGCTAGGCAACTGGTCTCAAGCTTGACTCTGTGTCTAACTTGAGCATGACCCTGACATAACACATCCCCTGGCTGAGTCTCAGTCTACAAATGAGGAGGCTAGACCAAAAAGAACTCCAGGGACCCATCCGGCTTGATAGAGACAGCATGGCACGGGGGTGGAACTAACACAGGCTTACAGCCTGGATGGAACTCGTCTCTGAGTGCAGAATGAATGAAAAGTACATCAGAGTGTCTTCTGGTTTGGTGGTTCGTGTCACAGAGGGAAATGTGCAACAGGATTCTCAGAAAATTCACCCATGTCTCTGGCAGCAGAATTGAAGCCAGACATAGGTTTGGTCACCCATGAGATCACCATTATGAGACAGTAACATGAGCACTGAACTCAGAAACAGACTAAAGTTTTTATAGCTTTCACGTCACCAATTAGCTGCGTGGCCCTAGACAAGTTTCTGTTCCTCACTGAGCTTGGGTCTTTTTGGTAAAATAAGGAAGTTAGATCAAATGCCTCTGGCTCCAGTTTCAAAATAATGATATGAAATTGAGTGTTTCATCTTATTTCTTTCTTACGGCTTCCTTATGACAGCTTGTGTTGTGGGCCATTCAGAGTGTTTTTAACCAAAGAAACACCTTCTTCTGATTTTGATCTCAACTCAGAGATGGGGAATGATGTGAGGAAGGGAGAAAGCACAGGAATACTTTTTAGTACTCCTTTTGCTGTGTGCCTCGAAGGAAGTCACTAGACTTCCATCACCCTTACAGGAGGGAGATTCTGTCTTCCTCTTCTATGGGAGGAGCTCCTGCAAAGCCAGTTACTGTGTCCTGCAGTCACGAAGGATACTGTTGCATTACTTAAGGGGTAGCCCTGGCCAGTTGGCTCAGAGGTAGAGCATCGGTCTGGCGTGCAGGAGTCCCGGGTTCGATGCCTGGCCAGGGCACACAGGAGAGGCACCCATCTACTTCTTCACACCTCCCCCTCTCCTTCCTCTCTGTCTCTCTCTTCCCCTCCCGCAGCCGAGGCTTCATTGGAGCAAAGTTGGCCTGGGAGCTGAGGATGGCTCCATGGCCTCTGCCTCAGGTGCTAGAATGGTTCTGGATGCAACAGAGCAATGCCCCAAATGGGCAGAGCATCGCCCCCTGGTGGGCATGCTGGGTGGAACCTGGTCAGGTGCATGTGGGAGTCTGTCTGACTGCCTCCCCGTTTCCAACTTCAGAAAAATACAAAAAAAAAAAAAAAAGAGGGGGGACTAAGGAGGGGGTCTGCACTTTACTGAGTGCCGGTGTGCCCTGTGCTAGGTGCTTTCTTTGTATAGTCTCACTTTATGTAGTCTCGTGTATTCTTAACAACCATAATAGAAATCTCATTAGTGAAATGATGTAGGCTGAAAGAGGCTAAGAAGCTTGCCCAAATTAGCACAGTAAGGAGGGTTAAGGGATTTCAAAGTCAGCCTGTTTTGCCTTTCAGTTATGAGAGGATACAGTCAGAACTTGGCAATCTGCAGCCCAGAAGAGGGTCTTTTCAAGAACCGAACCATGTTGGCACCGTAATCCTGGACCTCCAGCCTCCCTCCAGAACTGTGAGAGATGAATTAGTTGTTTATTTATTTTTTTTTTTTTAAAAGAATCAGCCGATCTTCCCAAAGCCTGAACTCTGAATTGAAAGTAGGGTGGAGGGAGGAGCTGGGGAAGTCCAGATCTAATTGACCTCAGGAAAAAAGGTGGCGTGCAGAGCAGATTCTGGCTGTAAATCCTTAGGTCAGCAGCTATATAAACCATCTCTGTTTTCCATCTTGGTGCTTGACTCTCCCACTGGCCCCCTGAAAACTCCACTGGTGTTGAAGGACAGACCTATGCATCTTGGATCCTGGCAGATAGAAAAAGGCAGAAATCATGTCCTCTCTAACAAATGTCCTACAGAAAACACTAGCCCCACAGAATCCCTGCCTCCTCAGCTGGCCACACAGATCAAAGCTGGGGACTGTCCTCTCATGGTGTGGGACAGAAGAGTGTCCAGCCATTCTCCCCTCTGCCTTACTCCCAGGTCCTCTGAGAAGAGGACAGCTGCGTCCTCTACCGAGGTGACAGCTCCGTTTTCCTTAGCCTCCATTCATAGACAGTGTTCCTCAGACACAGCCCCAGTAAAAGTTGTCCCATCAAGACTCTGAGAGCCAGCTGGGACCTCTTACCATCCAGCCATAAAAAGGGCCAGCACACTAAATGGCCAAGTCATTAAGTATCCTTGTGGGACAGGGAAGAATATATAAAGATAACTCCATTTTAATAGGAAAAGGAAATGAGACAGAAGTTGGCTCCTTTTTACTGCAGGGAATGGAATCCTATGAACTAAAAGGTTTAGTTGGAACAAATATTTATTGAGTCTCCCACATGTTAAACACTGTGGTAGGTGCGTTCATTACAGTCTTCCTTGTAACAGTGTTAGGAGAAGAGGAAAGGAGGACTCACTAAAGTGACCTATTCAAGGCCACTTAAGAACCTAAACTGTCTGCCTACTAGCCCAGGGCTCTTTTTATTATTCCACAGCTGCCTTCTCTTAAATGCCCTCATGAGCACGAGTCATCATTAGAGACAACTGGGCATTGCTGGATACTGAGCTCAGAGTAGAAAGACATGGTCCCTGGACCCCAGCGCCCTATGAGATGAGACAACAGCACAGATCTCCCTCTTCCTCACTGTGCTCCCCTCCCACTCGGTTCCGAGGACGTCACCCCCGCCCAGGATGTCCTTGACTCTCTTACACTGGGTACAGTGTCCTGCTATCAGCTTCATAGGATGCTGCATTTTCCCCTTCTGAGTATTTCTCCTTCACATCTGATCGCTTGCTGGAATCAACATGAGCACCTGGAGGGCAAGGCCAACTTTAGCTTTATTCACCATTGACTTTCCAGGGCTTGGCACAACTAGATGCTTAATAAAGACTCACTGAACTATAAACTAAAAAGAAAAAAAATTCAAAGATAGATGGATGAATGAATGAATTGATAAATGGATAATGATTTATCCTCCCCTCAAGTTACCATGTCTCAAATTAAATGTATCTTTCCCTTCCTGACAAGTTATCTTACTTGTTAGCAGTACCATCAAAAGAGAGTGATTAGCATGACCAGGCGGTGGCACAGTGGATAGAGCGTTGGACTGGGATGCAGAAGACCCAGGTTCGAGACCCCGAGGTCGCCAGCTTGAGCGCGGGCTCATCTGGTTTGAGTAAAGCTCACCAGCTTGAGCTCAAGGTCGCTGGCTCGCTGGCTCCAGCAAAGGATCACTCGGTCTGCTATAGCCCCCAGTCAAGGCACATATGAGAAAGCAATCAATGAACAACTAAGGAGCCGCAACAAAGAATTGATGCTTCTCATCTCTCCCCCTTCCTGTCTGTCTGTCCCTATCTGTCCCTCTCTCTGACTCTGTCTCTGTCTCTGTCACACAAATAAAATAAAATACTTTTAAAAAAAAAAAAGAGAGTGATGTAGAAGGGCTTCCAATCAGCTGACTGAAAATCCGGCCTCAATCACTTACTAACCCTGGAATGATAAGCAATTTGTTTAAACTCTCCAAACCTTAGTTTCCACATTGTAATATGATACTATAAGGTTTATTAACAATGCTTAGAATCTCTGGACTCTGCTAGCAGGTCAACAATAGCTGCTATTAATCTTAGCATATGTAACAATGTATTACAGGGGTTGGGAACCTATGGCTCACAAGCCAGATGTGGCTCTTTTGATGGCTGCATCTGGCTCATAGACAAATCTTTAATAAAAAATAATAATAACGTTAAAAATCTAAAACATTCTCATGTATTACAATCCATTCATTTCCTACCGCTCATGTTCATGGTTGCCGGTGGCTGGAGCCAATCACAGCTGTCCTCTGGAACAACACCAAATTTTTATTGGATAATGCCTAACGTACATGGGTCATTGTATAGCTCTCACAGAATTACTTTTTTTTTTTAATTTTTTTTTTATTTATTCATTTTAGAGAGGAGAGGGAGAGACAGAGAGAGAGGGGGGGGGAGATGGGGGGGAGCTGGAAGCATCAACTCCCACATGTGCCTTGACCAGGCAAGCCCAGGGTTTCGAACCGGCAACCTCAGCATTTCCAGGTCAATGCTTTATCCACTGCGCCACCACAGGTCAGGCCACAGAATTACATTTTAAAATATATGGCGTTCATGGCTCACTCAGACAAAAAGGTTCCCGACCCCTGCTGTATTATATCATTTATGGTTAGCTTTGGTGCCTCTTTTGTCTTCTACTTCCTCTCCCACAATGACCGTTGGATATTTAACCTGTCAAATCTTTCTTCTAAGTATCATCTCCATTCGTTTCTCCACCCTCATCTCATCTCCCCACTTAACGCAACAGGTTCCAACCAGTTCCTCTGGTTCAGAATTTCCTGCCAATCTTTTTATGCACACCCTGAGGCGGCTCTAGAAATCCTTTAGAGAAGAGGTTTAGGGCAGCCCTCGTTGGCTCCCCACAGAGTGAAAGCTAAGGGACGTGTCTTCTTTTTTTTTTTTTTACAGTGACAGAGAGGGAGTCAGAGAGAGGGATAGATAGGGACAGACAGACAGGAATGGAGAGAGATGAGAAGCATCAATCCTTAGTTTTTCGTTGCGACACCTTAGGTGTTCATTGATTGCTTTCTCATATGTGCCTTGACCTTGGGGCTACAGCAGACCGAGTAACCCCTTGCTGGAGCCAGCGACCTTGGGTCCAAGCTGATGAGCTTTGCTCAAACCAGATGAGTCCACGCTCAAGCTGGCGACCTCAGGATCTCGAACCTGGGTCCTCTTCATCCCAGTCCGATGCTCTATCCACTGCGCCACCACCCAGTCAGGGACGTGTCTTGAAGATGCATATCACTTTACAAAATGTTGGGAAACTGTCCACTGTCCATATTAAAGCATGGAGGTAGAAATTTTGATGAACATAAAAGGGGTACTAAAGCTCTTCAGCCTTGCCTGCCCCCTGGGGTCACCTCTGGGCAAACGCTGCCAATTTACATTTCTTAAACTATGCTTTTTCTCATCAAGGTCGGTTTTGCTAAAATATTTTCAATGAGTTTGGAAAAGTTCCAGAATCCTTTGGCTCACATACAGGACTCTTAACAATTTTGCTTCAGGCTAACTGTTCCAGGGTATTTTGTTCCACACTAACTCCTCATTTTACGTATTTCAATTCTTTCAGTGCTCCCTGAACACACCCAACTTTATGTCTTCATCCAGGAGTGTCCCCGCAGTGGTGCCACTCAGGTCCTTTTATCTAATGAAAGTCACCCCTTAAGGCCTGGCTCAAAAATTGTTCTTCCCAGGAATCTTCACAACCACCCCAGGCTACAGAGCTCCATCCTTTCTTGGAATACCCAGGGCTTCTTATTGTCAGGAAAATTTATCCTGCCACTTTTGAGGGTTGTTGTTGAAAGTTTTCCCATGTTGATGTTTTTTCTCCCACTGGACTGAGATGTCCATGTATGGTAAAGACTGCCATGTCCCTCTCTAGGTCCCCTGGCACCCAGCCCAACCACTGTGGGACACAGTGTAGGTAGGAAGTAGGTTGCTGAGTTACATAGCTGTCCTGAGAGTCACTCAACTCTTCTGACCATAGATGCGCAACGACAGAAAAGAGGCTTCAAATTTAGAGACAGACCTCTCTAGGGGCCAAGGACTCTCCCCAAAGAATATATGCCAAGGGTCCACTGGCTATAGGACTTAGGACCTGGGGGAGCAAAGTGTTTTTGACCCAATAGCATTTCCTGTGCTTGTGACTAATGACTTGGAGCTGACCTCATCTTGTTACCTTCAGCTTGAGCAACGTGAGTTTAAACACACATCAGCCTACACCCACACACGTCTGCCTTCCTGTGCACACCACCCTGAAGCAAGACATGGTGTCACCAGATTCATGAGAAAGGCCACCAGCAATGAAGGATTTGAGATGGGGCCTTTAAGACTTCTGCAAAAAATGCCTTTTTTAGAGAGAAACAAAAGGAGGAATCTGGTGAAGAGCATCTAAGAATTCTTCATATTATTTTTGTAACTTTTCTGTAAGCCTGAAAGTATATCAGAACATCAAAGAGAATTTCAGAGCAGAAATAACAAAAAGCCACCATCCCCATACATACAGTTTCCCTCCCACTTTCCTCAGCCTTTACAAAGAATTAACATTTGAATACGTTCATATACTAATTATATTTATGATTTTCCTCCTATTAGACAAGAAGTATGAAATGGAAAATGGAAGTATTCAGACTCAGAGAGAACTTTTAAACACTTTATAAAATAATATTTTAGAATATTGATATTGTCACATTATATGATCTAGGCAAGATATTTAATCTGTCTAGATTACTGTTTTCCCATCTTTAAAAATGCCTATCACGGGGCCCTGGCCGGTTGGCTCAGTGGTAGAGCATCGGCCTAGCATGCAGGAGTCCCGGGTTCGATTCCCGGCCAGGGCACACAGGAGAAGCGCCCATCTGCTTCTCCACCCCTCCCCCTCTCCTTCCTCTCTGTCTCTCTCTTCCCCTCCTGCAGCCTAGGCTCCATTGGAGCAAAGTTGGCCCGGGCGCTGGGGATGGCTCTGTGGCCTCTGCCTCAGGCGCTAGAATGGCTCTGGTTGCAGCAGAGTGACGCCCCCCCCATGGGCAGAGCGTCGCCCCCTGGTGGGCATGCCAGGTGGATCCTGGTTGGGCTCATGCGGAAGTCTGTCTGACTGCCTCCTTGTTTCCAACTTGGGAAAAAAAAAAAAAAAGGCCTATCACTTAGCATTGTCATAGGAATTAATTAAAAAGATAAATCTTAAAGATTTACTATAATCCTGGTTCATAGTTGGTGCCATGATATACTAGTTCCAGATGTTTAAAAAATGTCCATAACCGCCTGACCTGTGGTGACGCAGTAGATAAAGCATCAACCTGGAAATGCTGAGGTTGCTGGTTCAAAACCCTGGGCTTGCCTGGTCAAGGCACATATGGGAGTTGATGCTTCCTGCTCCTCCCCCCTTCTCTCTCTCTCTCTCCCCTCTCTATAATGAATAAATAAAATCTTTAAAAAAATAATTTAAAAAAATGTCCATAACCAAGTTCTACCCCCTTTGTGTCCTCCACACCTAAAAGTATCCAGAGCAGAGTAGATGCACAAGAATTACTGAAGTTGAGGAGGGAAGCAGTGAACAAATGTTGGACTTCCACTAAAGCAATTCTACAGCCAATCCCAATAGCCCCTGAAGTCTTTGGAATGACTTCTTAAGAGTCCCTTAACCTCCCCAGGCCTCTGCTTTTTTCATCTATGAAATGGGTTGGTTTTCATGACAACCAGAAGCACTAGCTAAGTAGAGTGGACTATACAGATCCTGGGATCTAAAACCTTGGGGAGAGGACTGGCCCCAGCAGCCTGCCAGGCCTGGACAGTTCACCTCTTACAGCAACCTCGCTGCTCAGAGCTCTGGCTCAGATCCCAATGTGAGCACTGGTAAGGTGGAAGCTGAGGGCTTCTCAGGCCTGCATGTGACTGAAGGGGCAGCCACTGCTCCAGGGACACCAGAGAGTGAAGGTCCCGAGCCCTAGGACATGGCGCACTGCAGGAGCTGGATGGAGCTGGGGGCAGTTGGGACCTGAAGGCTGCTGTCACTGCCCTCCTCTTCTAGTCCCCTCCAGAGCTGGCTAGCTGCAGGGTCCTCAAGGATAGACTCCCAGAGCCCTCCCATCCCCCACCCCTCCTAGGCCAGGTCCTTGGGGCCGCCTGCAGGGAGAGAAGGCCATGCCCTCTGCCTTCTTTTTCTCTCTGGAAGGGGGTGGTGCCTGCTTTGGCCAGGGTTCCTTGCAGTGCGGTTTGCTCCTTGCTGTGCGGCTTGCTCGATTGCTTCCTAGACCAGACACTCACTGCGCCCTGGCCCCTACCCCCCAGAGTGATGGCCAGCTCATCTCGCCCGGATGAGCCTCCGGTAAATACTAACCGCAACTCCAAAAGAGCCAAGGCCAAAGGCCCCGGGAGAGCCAGGCAAAGGCGGCTGTGGTGCCAACCCAGGCAGAGTCAGGAGAGCAACAACCACACCGCCGCCGGACTGTCTTACTGTCACTTTCAGGCTCGATTGTCTGCACCATCAGCCTGTCGCTTCGCACAGACAAAACCAGACAAGGAGGCCAGGCAGAGGAGAAAGGAGAAAGGAAAAAGGGAGGGAGGAGGTGAGAGGTGGAGAGGCGAGAAGAATGTAAATACACGAGAGGGAGAGAGGAAGAGGGAGAGAGGGCAGATTTGTGGGCGAAATGAAAGCAGAGGAGTGTTTGTGAGCGAGAAATAGATGCCAGAGAGCAGTGGAGAGGTCAAAGTGGGAACCGACACGGAGCAGCCCCACAAGGCCGCATCCCTCGGCTCTGAGCTCAAGTGTCACCGACCTACTCCCACCCGGAATCAACCCCACACTGCGTGCCCCGCGCAGCCACCCCGCCTCTGCTCGCCCCGAGTCCCCTCTGGCCCCGAGGTGGGGCCCTGCCCGCGATCCCCGCCGCGCACCCAGCGCGGGAGGGCGGGGGCGAGCGAGGAGGGAGGGGCTGCCGGGAGGAGGCAACCATGTGGTTCCAGCTCACTCTATTTTTTCCCCCTCTTTCTTCACTCCTTTTTCTTTCCAAACAGGGAAAAGTGTTCCGCGAGCGGTAGCGTCCTTCAGCCTCGCTTTTCCTTCCCTAACCCGGGTCCCCGCTCCCGTCTGGGCGCCAGCTGGTGGAACGCGCGCTGAAAGCCTCTCTGCAACCCGGAGCGCGGGGCGCGGGGCGCGGGGCCGCTCCCGCCGCGGCACATGGCCGCAGCCACCCCGCAAGCACCCGCAGGCGCCGCGCCCAGCTCGCCCGAGGTCTGTCGGCTGCGTCCCGCCGCCCCGGAGCCAAGCAGCGGCTGAGCGGGGAGGTACCCGCGCCGGGCATCGGGATGACCCTCCTCCTCCTCTTCTGGCTAGGTGAGTGCCTTGGGGCGGGCGGGACGGAGATCGGGTGACCCCGGCAAACACTCCCGCGTCCGGGACGAACGCTGGCTCTGGACGGTTGTCCCGCGGCCCCCGGAGTGAGCTTGACGCCTCTGCTCCGGCCTCCGGGCTGCGGAGGAACATCTGGCGGTGGAGCAGACTTGGGGCTGGAGGTGGTTTGGCTATGAACCGTTTGAGGTGGAGGGTCTTTTTCGGCAGCGGGGTGTTTAGTTTCAGGAGTATCTGGAGGAAACTGGAGAATTGGGGGAGGGAAGGTTTCTTTAGGAATTTTTGTGCCAGGTTCCTGAGGGTGGGGGGAGGTTTTTGTTTCAAACAGGCGCCTCCAGGGCCCAGATTGGAAACAGATGTGTTGAAGGGTCAGAGGAAGGGAAGAGGGAAGAAATGGGAGAGGAAAGGAGGAGAGAAAAGGGGCGAGCACCAGAAGAATCAGGAAGGTGCAAACTCAAAATTGACCCAGGAAAGAAAGAAGAGGGGAAAGGACAAGGATTGCAAAGGAAAGGGGAAAGAATGAACGTGAAGAAGAAGAGCAGGATTGAGAGGGAAGAGACAGAAAAATGGAATGGAATAGAACAGACAGAAACAGGTTTTGGGGCAAAAGGAAGAGCCCTCCTGTGCATCCTTTCTGGGTGCCACCAAGGTAGGACTCCTGAAGCCAAAGAGTCCCTAAGGCATGACTCTTCTGGGCTGGAAGCAGACAGGCTTGCAGGACCGGGCAGGACAGTACGCATCAGGGTGTGTGCACTCAAGAGCCGACAGGAGGCTGACTGTGACTATCTGAGATGCCAGGGGCAGGGAAGGCAGGCAGGAAAACTGAAGAAAAGTCAAGCTAAGCATGAGCAAAGCGCGGGTTTCACCAGGAGACAGGACCAAAAGTTAGCCAGAATTCAGAAAATCAAAGAGTCAGCCTGTGGAGGTAGAGTGAGCGCCACCCTGGACATCAGGCGACCAGAGAACTAGCTGAAGCTGGTTTTGAACTGACTAGCTGAGTGCCCTTGGGCATTATATTCACTACCCGTGGTCTTTGTTTCTTTAGCTCCAAAACAGTAGGTGGGTCCTAAGACCCTCCGGGTCTGACAGCCTACACAGCCTAAAATGCCAGGAGTTTGATGGGGCCTGATAGCTAGGAAAAATAAAATAAAATAAAATAAAAGTGAGAAGACACTAAAAAGTCACCCTGAAATGGCTGTCTAGAGAACTACTGTCTCTCTCTCTCTCTGTCTCTCTCTTTCTCTCCTCTCTTTCTCTATTTTGAAACCTTACAAACCAACTAGGGTATAGGCATGCCTTATGCAGATAATCACCAGGTAAGAGGGCTTAAAGGTTGTGGACTAGCCAGAACTATTGCTCAAGTAGGCTAGAGGAGCAACTATTTTCTGAGCTCTTTTAGCTGCTGGCCAAGTATTGCAGTACCGCCCCTGTGCACAGCTAGTATGTCTAGATAGCACCTTTGTCATGTTCACTGGCCTCTACCCCTAAGCTACCAGTCACCAGATACTCAGTAGACCCAAATATCAGAGCTAACTTATTAAAAACAGCTGGAATTCCTTACTTACTGCACAGAGCACTTTATATGTACAATCTTGTTAACTCACTTATTCTTTATGCCAACCCGATTGGCTACCCATGTTATTATTCCCATTTTTCAGATTAGGAAAGCAAGGTGGAACAAGGTCAAGTGACTTGCTCAAGGCCATGAGCTCATAATTAGTAGAGATGGGATTTGAATGTAGGTTGTCTGCCTCCAGAGATTGCTTATAAATCCACCATACTATACTACCTTCTATCAGAAGGGCTTTTTTTTTTAAAAAAAAAAGGAATTATTGGGGTGACACTCCTTGTCATAAATTATGCAGGTTTCAGGTGCGCAATTCTATAACACATCTCTGTACACTGTATTGTGTGTTCACCTCCCCCCCCACCCCCAAGTCAAGTCTTTATCCATTACCATTTCAGAAGAATTCTTTTTTTGTGTGTGTGGCAGAGACAAAGAGAGTCAGAGAGAGGGGCAGACAGACAGGAAGGGAGAGAGATGAGAAACATCAATTCTTTGTTGCGGTTCCTCAGTTGTCCATTGATTGATTTCTCATATGTGCCTTGACTGGGGAGCTACAGCAGACCGAGTGACCCCTTGCTCGAGCCAGCGACCTTGGGTCCAAGCTCGTGAGCTTTGCTCAAACCAGATGAGCCCACGCTCAAGCTGGCAACCTCAGGGTCTCGAACCCGGGCCTTCCGCATCCCAGTTCGATGCTCTATCCACTGCGCCACAGCCTGTTCAGGCCAGAAGGATCTTAAAGATGTTCTCTGCAGTGAAGCCCAGATTAGTCCTCTCCATGGAGCTTGAGATGTCAGCATGTCCTGACCTGTAGGTGGGGTGTGGGGTCCTAGGGTGAGGGAAACAAAACACCTTTGGGCAGAGTTGATAGTGGAAAGTGGAAAGTGACTTTGGCTTAAAAGGTCAGTTGAAATCTTCTGGCCATGATGATGGTTCTCCTCTTAGGTCAAGAGAAAAAGGAAATGACCAAGACATAGGTCAAAAGATGTCATCAATTCACTGCCCTTCCTTATTGGGTGCCTACTATGTGTAATCACTCCTCTGGCAAGAAAATCAGTTGGGTTGATACTCTGTCTTTATAAAAGAAGCTACCCCTCATCATTTCTTTCTTGATTCTGTCTTTATTCATTGTTACAAACTAAAGGCCATATGGAAGAAAAAAGTGGATTGTTGACTTAGAATTCTGCACACCTGGAAGCCCACCATTCACACCTACTATTATGCCATGCCGCATCTGTACCTGGATCAAACATACTCAGACTCATGACATTTTGACTCTAAGTTGATGAAAATGTTCAAGTAAGAAGTCATAGAGGGCCTGACATGTGGTGGCGTAGTGGATAAAGCGTCGACCTGGAAATGCTGAGGTCGCCAGTTCGAAACCCTGGGCTTGCCTGGTCAAGGCACATATGGGAGTTGATGCTTCCTGCTACTCCCCCCTTCTCTCCCTCTCTCTCTCTCTCTCTCCTCTCTGTCTCTCTCCCTCTCTCTCTCCTTTCTAAAATGAATAATAATAAAAAAAGAAGTCATAGAGGAGATGAGCTGAGGATCGGAACAAAGGACGAGGCAGGAGACCTGAGATGAGGTTGGGGAGACAGAGACAAGCATCTGAGGGGAGCAACACTAAAGAAATTCTGCAAATGACATCCTTGCAAGGCTCAGAGCCACTGGGAAGCACTCCTGTGGGCTAGCTGACCCTTATTTGCAAAGTGGCTTAGGGCCATGGTATGCTTGGGTACTCTTTAAGGAAAGGCAGAAAGAAAACTCACAGAATTGCCTGAATTCTAGAATCATCTACTGGTCCCTTGAAGGAACCATTCTAGGGCTGCTTCTGGTCAGTGAGAACATGGTTTCTGGCCTCTGTCTTTTTCTAGGAATGCATAGTATTGAAAGGAAGTTGGGAGGGATAAGAGTTCATAGTCTGAACAAAGATGGACCAGTTGGCTCCTTTCTGGACGTGCCAGTGAATTAAATCAATTGGTTGTGAATGAAAAACTACTCCCTTGAGCCCTATATAGGAGAAGGAGGAGAAACGCATGGGATCCCCAAACCTCGACCCCTCCTCTGACTATCACCCCTCTACAACCCCTGAGGCCAGTCCTCATTACCTCCTGAACTTCCCTTCTGGACTTCTGCCACAGTGATCTCCTGCCTGAACTCTGTCTTCTCCACCCTGTGCACAGCTACCAGGGTCACCTTGTAAAACTGCTGGTATAATGCAAAGAATCTGCATTAGGAATCTGGCAAGCTCTCTGGGTTTTTGTTTGGACTCCCTGGGCTGTAAAATGGGGGTAGAGGCAGCATGAATTCAAAATTTCTGTCGAGCCTGACCAGGTGGTGGCGCAGTGGATAGAACGTCGGACTGGGATGCGGAAGGACCCAGGTTCGAGACCCCCAGGTCGCCAGCTTGAGTGCGGGCTCATCTGGCATGAGCAAAGAGCTCACCAGCTTGGACCCAAGGTCGCTGGCTCCAGCAAGGAGTTACTCGGTCTGCTGAAGGCCCACGGTCAAGGCACATGTGAGAAAGCAATCAATGAACAACTAAGAAGTCGCAACGCGCAACAAGAAACTGATGATTGATGCTTCTCATCTCTCTCCGTTCCTGTCTGTCTGTCCCTATCTCTGCCTCTGTAAAAAAAAAAAAAAATTCTGTCGATCTATGACCTTATGCCCCTCTTCCATAAAGCTTTATTCATCTCCATTGCTTATAATATTGAGTACAAACAACTTCATTTTCATATTGAGAATCTTCTAGAATATCATTCCTGTCTTCTCCTTCCAACTCCCAGACAGCTCTTTAGAAAGCCTGGATTATTTCTTGTGCCCCAAACATGTCTCATACTTTTGTTTATGATCAATCCTCCCCCAAAAGTGCCCTCTTAGTCTCTACCCCTTCAGATCAAAATCTTGTTTATTGTCTAAGTCTCACCTCAGATACCACTTCCTCCATACGCCCATCTATGACTTCATCAACAGAATATTTTTTTCTTTCCTTCCTTTGCATCCCAATAGCCTTTCTACTATGTTGCTTTTGTCATATAGTGATCTGATACTTGTCTAATACCCAGTTAGAGTGTAAGCTCCGTGCAGACAGGGGCACTGTCTCATTCACCTGGGTACCACTTTCAGTGCTTTACATAAACTAAAAACTTATGAACTGTTTGTTACGATAATTATATTTTTGAAACATTTGAAAAAGTCAAAAGAGCCTGACCAGGTGGTGGCGCAGTGGATAGAGTGTCGGACTGGGATGTGGACGACCCAGGTTCGAGACCCCGAGATCGCCAGCTTGAGCGTGGGCTCATCTGGTTTGAGCAAAGCTCACCAGCTTGGACCCAAGGTCGCTGGCTCCAGCAAGGGGTTACTCGGTCTGCTGAAGGCCCGTGGTCAAGGCACATATGAGAAAGCAATTAATGAACAACTAAGAAGTCGCAACACGCAATGAAAAACTAATGATTGATGCTTCTCATCTCTCTCCGTTCCTGTCTGTCTATCCCTATCTATTTCTCTCTTTAACCTTCTGTCTCTGTAAAAAAAAAAAAAAAGTCTAGAAAATGTCAAAAGAGGTGAAAGATTTGGAGAATTATTACTCTGTGGGGCGACACAATACGAGGAGCCCAGTTTGAATTCAGCTTGTTGTTGTGCTTCCTTGCCCATTAATGCAAAATAGATCAATACTATTTATTTAAATTATACATAGAGCCCTGGCCGGTTGGCTCAGCGGTAGAGCGTCGGCCTGGCGTGTGGGGGACCCGGGTTCGACTCCTGGCCAGGGCACATAGGGGAAGCGCCCATTTGCTTCTCCACCCCCCCCTTTCCTCTCTGTCTCTCTCTTCCCCTCCCACAGCCAAGGCTCCTTTGGAGCAAAGATGGCCCGGGCGCTGGGGACGGCTCCTTGGCCTCTGCCCCAGGCGCTAGAGTGGCTCTGGTGGTGGCAGAGCGACGCCCCAGAGGGGCAGAGCATCGCCCCCTGGTGGGCAGAGCATCGCCCCTGGTGGGCGTGCCGAGTGGATCCCGGTCGGGCGCATGCGGGAGTCTGTCTGACTGTCTCTCCCCGTTTCCAGCTTCAGAAAAATACAAAAAAAAAACAAACCCCCAAAAATTATACATAGAACATTCCATGGACAGGAACCAGATATCATATTTGTTAGACAAACTTATTTTGTTATATTGAGTATGTTAGTACCAGATTAACGATAGACTTTTTTACTGAAACTTCTGCCAGGATGGGGAAGGAGCTTTTTCCCAGAAAATGAGTTTAAGGAAGGCTAGAATTCTAGTTCTTTGGTCTGTAGTTTAATGACAGGTCGCAGTAGAATTCCTTGTCCTTGCCTCATCTTCCCACATTAATGATGATGGTCATAATAATGATAGATTCCCAGTAGGCACGGATCTTGTCTCATCCTATTTTTGTCTTGTACTGAGCTGGGCTGTGTACATATGAGTGTATTTCATGAACGTACCTAATGATGATGACCTAGATAGACAGTTTTAAAAGGTAAAGTCAAAGATTGTCAGAAATGGGGGAAAGCTCAGAGACTATCTAAATCAATGGTTCAGAGAGATTTGGCTAAGGTTAAACAGGTAGTTTAGTAAAGGGTGGAGCCTAGCACCCTACTTCCATGATCTATCCAATCACACATTCTTGAAATAGAAGATGTCTCTCCCTCCTTTTCAGCTCAAGTAGTTAAGCTCCAAGATCACAGTTGCTCTTCAGAAGCTTCAGTTAAATGATCTAGATGCTGAAAAATTGGCATTGGCTTTAATGTTGAGAAATTGCCTGAAAAATAGGGCAGATGTCGTAACATTTCAATTTGGCCATTGTAACTGGGAATCTTGGAAACTTCTGCAATGCTTTGTATAATGTCTGGTATATTCAAGAAGAAGAGATTATACCCAAGGTCCCAAAGATGAGAGTGTGTGCCTACAAGAAATAGAATGAAGGCCCTGGCCGGTTTGCTCAGTGATAGAGCATCGGCCTGGTGTGCAGGAGTCCTGGGTTCGATTCCTGGCCAGGGCACACAGGAGAAGCGCCCATCTGCTTCTCCACCCCTCCCTCCTTCCTCTCTGTCTCTCTCTTCCTCTCCTGCAGCCAAAGCTCCATTGGAGCAAAGTTGGCCCTGGGCTCTGAGGATGGCTCCATGGCCTCTGCCTCAGGCACTAGAATGGCTCTGGTTGCAACAGAGCGACGCCCCAGATGGGCAGAGCATCGCCCCCTAGTGGGCGTGCCAGGTGGATCTCGGTCAGGCGCATGTGGGAGTCTATCTGACTGCCTCCTCGTTTCCAACTTCAGAAAAATACAAAAAAAAAAAAAAAAAAAAATTGAAGCATGATGACAATGTGTACCCGTTAAGTATGCAGCTTAATGAGTCTCTTGCATAGATCTGAACTTGTCATTGGGTTTTGAAAGATGAATCGTATATTACTAGTTCACGTGTAGCATCCAAGAGAGGATTATATGGATTATTATGACAGTAGAATTTATTTCCAACATTTATACAAGGTTTAGCAGTTTACATAGTAAATTCACATACCTTATCTCATCCTAAAATCGCTCTTTGAGTGCACATGTCATTATTATATCATCTTATAGATTGATAAACTGAGGCTTAGAGAAATAAAGTGAGTTTCTCAAGATTACCTTGTTAATACATAGTTGAGCCAGGACTTTGGAATCCAGGAACATTTGCTTTCCCATTTGCCAGGAGGCACGTAGTTATTATTCTGCAATCGAGGTTTCTGTGCTACAAAGAAGACAAGGGCAGGCTGATGCAGAGGCTTGGCTGACAGGGTTTCATACCATAAATCCCACAGTGGGATACAGAACATTTATCACTCCCCTCCCTTTCCACTTCATTCAAATGGTTAAGAAGTGGTTTGTTTGGGTTAATGACTAATGTATTATATATAACCCAGAATGACTATGTATATCATATGTAGATTTAGTAATCTTTAGTTCCTTCTAATTAGAAGACTGTTAAAGTTCTCAGGGTTATTGTTGTAGAGACCTTGCCCTGCATTGGAGTCAAATGCATGAGCTCTCCAATTATAGCTTATATAATAAGGAGCATGAGCTCCGTATTAACACACAGTCCTGTGGGAGGTTAACATGTGTGATTGGGTATGACCCCTCTATCTGTTGCTTTTTCTAGTTAAATCCCTGTTTTCAGCAGGGGTTTTTTTTTGTTTTGTTTTTGTTTTTGTATTTTTCTGAAGCTGGAAATGAGGCAGTCAGACAGACTCCTGCATGTGCCTGACCGGGATCCACCCGGCACGCCCACCAGGGGGCGATGTTCTGCCCATCCGGGGCGTCGCTCTGTTGCGACCAGAGCCACTCTAGTGCCTGGGGCAGAAGCCATGGAGCCATCCTCAGCGCCCGGGCCATCTTTTGCTCCAATGGAGCCTTGGCTGCCGGAGGGGAAGAGAGAGACAGAGAGGAAGGAGAGGGGGAGGGGCAGAGAAGCAGATGGGCGCTTCTCCTGTGTGCCCTGGCCGGGAATTGAACCCAGGACTTCCGCACGCCAGGCCGACGCTCTACCACTGAGCCAACCTGCCAGGGCTGTTTTCAGCAGTTTTGACTTTTTCTTCTCCACCCCCTGCCCCAAATGCAAACTATAGCAAAATCTGAGCTCCCTAACTGTCTGCATTTTGGAAAATAAGTTTATTTTCTTTGGCACCATATAGACCACAATGGGGAAGAATGCTAGAATGAAACAACCTTTATTTTGTTAGTGACAATCGGTTAGATCACTGAGCGTGCAGCCTCAGCCAAAGTCCGGTGGTGATAAGACTAAAGACTGCTTTGTTTCACTAGAAGTCCTTTGTGTTCACACTCAGAGGAGAAAACGGATCAACATCTTCAGATAGTTCCCTGGTCATTGTGGAATAAGGTGTTTTTTTTCCAAAACCAGGCAATAAAGGAGATCTGGAGAGCTCAGTCATCAAAGGTGACAGAGGAAAGAAAGGGGTAGAGCAGGAGGAAGAGGGAAAAGAGGAAAGCAGAAATAGCGACAGTAGAAGATGAACCAGATGAACTAAAATCATTGGCCTCCTGCTGTTTACAGAGCAGTTTCTCTGAGCTCATTGTATTTCAGGATGGCAGCCACAGCTCCTTGATCACCCTTTTAGGATCATTTTGGGAACTATATGTGTGTACTATAACATCTTCTACTTCATTCATGCCTTCTCACTCACCAAACACTTAAGGAGGGAGCTGCCATCCAGAGTTCAGGCTCTGTGCTAGGCTCTGAGACTTCAGTTATCCTAAAGGCAGAGTTTCTACCGTCTAAGAACACCCAATGGATGTGACATATTCGTAAAGAAAGAATTATAGAGCACCGTAATGGGGGAAAGTACCAAGGTTTCTAGAAGCCCCAAGGAGGAAGCAATTTCATTATGTGCTAGCTTGTGGAGTGAGGGCATTTTTCTCCTGTGGGTCTTCAGGACTGTGTCTGCTATTCCTCCATCCCTCACGGCACTTGCACGTTAGTGAGATGGGTGGATGGATTACTCCCATCATCAGAACAGATATTTAAGTGGTATGTGTCCTTGGCATTCAGCCAGGTGCTTCCTGGAGGGACTGAACCTCCCAATGGCCTTGCCTATTGAAAGTTATGGTCTCATTCTTCATCACAGCCTGCCAGCTAAATAGCTACTTCAATTTTCTCATCCCTTGTGAGATGTTTAAAAAAAATGAGAGAAAGAGATATATCGATGAGTTTGTATGTCTTAATTATTAAGAATGTTGGTATATTTGCACAAGGTTGTCATGGTATTTGTCCACATGGAAATCAAATAGGATTAGCCAAGAAGAAATTTTCTGTTTTAGAAGAAAACCATTGTATTGGCTAGAAACTCAGCCCCTGACAGTCTTAATTTTTTCTTTTGTTTGGCGGATAGTGGGGAGAGGGAGGGTCAAATCCCAGTGAGGTGAAATTGCTTTGTGATTTCATTGTTTAAATTTAGGTTTGGGTTTGTGGGGATCATTCAGACTGGGAGCAATAAGTCTTCTAACCCAGCCTCTGTCACTTCTCATTACTTCCAGTGACAGTTCCAATTATTTCCAATCACTCTTCAAGGGGAGCGCAGAGGGCACATAAGCCTTCCATGTGGACCAGCAATGTAGCAACTTCTGTAACAGCCTGGCCTCGGGGTCCTCAGAGCCTGGCCCTGGGGTCCTCAGACCCGGGTGTTGAAGCTGGGTTGAGTCACTTCATAATTGTGTGGCCTTGGGCAAGTGACTTCACCTTCCTTGCTGGGAGAGGCTCAGCCCCTGGATATTTGGAAGGTCTGTTTGCAGTCAGCTGACCTGGTGTTTACAGAGCAGGGTCAGCCGCAGGGCTTCAGACACTGCTGCTTTTCCACCTGCAAATGAGTTCCCAAATGTCCTTCAGGAAACTTCGCCCTGCTCTCAGACCCCAAGGGTTGCACAGAGCCCATCTGTGCCCCAACTGTCTGCAACTTCTCTGTAAGAGAAATGTATGTGTAAGAGGTGCCGGCAGGTTGACCAGGCGACATCACAGGGTGTGGCATCTCTGCTTAGGCTCTGCCCTCTCCACCACACACTCCTGATTCCTTGTGTCAAGTTGGGCTGTCTCAGCCTGGGCTCACCCTGGATGGTTCATTTCCGCTTTCACTGTCAAGTTGTGCGTGTGTGTGTGTGTGTGTGTGTGTGTGTGTGTATGTGTCAGAGACAGAGTCAGAGAGAGGGACAGACAAGGACAGACAGACAGGAAGGGAGAAAGAGAAGAAACAACAATTCTTTGTTGTGGATCCTTAGTTGTTCATTGACTGATTTCTCATATGTGCCTTGACCAGGGGGCTACAGCAGACCGAGTGACCCCTTGCTCAAGCCAGTGACCTTGGGCTCAAGCTGGTGAGCCTTGTTCAAATCAGATGAGCCTGAGCTCAAGCTGGCATCCTCGGGGTCTTGAAAGTGGGTCCTCCACATCCCAGTCCGATGCTCTATCCACTGCACCACCGCCTGGTCAGGCTTAAGTTGTGCTTTTTAAAGCACCAACTTTGTACTAGGCACTATGCTAAAGGCTTTCATCTGAGTAATTCCTTGTATCCTCATAGCAACCCGTGAGGCAAGTCTTATGACCCCTATTTTATAAGAAAAGTGAGAAGCTGGATTCGCGGCTGTGCAGCTTGAGTATAGCAAAGAGGAAGGTTGGAGCTGAGTTTGCCTTCTGCTTCCCCTCTGATGTGGGGAACATGAGAATGGAGAGACAGGATGGATAACGGAGATATGGTGACATGATGCACAGATAGCGGCCACTCGGACCGGGGTCTACCTGGTCTGCGACGGTTAGGCCTAATTAGGAGCTATAAGTCCCTGCATTCCCCAATTTCTTGGCAGTCATTTGTCCTAGCCAAAATAAGACCCCAATGAGCCCAGCACCCATATTCAAGATGTGTCAAATTATATTTTCTTTTTAAATTTGGAAGGAAAGGAAAACCTCAAGGTGAGAAGAAAAATGTTTTTTTTCCCACTGACTCAAACAGCAAAGAGTATGAATCCTGTCTCTATTAAAAGGGGCTAAGCCGCATGTCCCAGATTTCTGCAGACCTAGAATTACCATGCAGAACGACTTCTTGGGCCAGGCAGGTAGGGTCTGGGTTTCCATGGGCCTGGTGGCCATCTGCTTTCCTCTGGTGGAGTTCCATCCCCTCCCCCTGCCCCAGCCAATAGGGAAGCATGCAGCCTTCCGCCTTTCCACCTCTCCACCCTCAAAGAACGAGAGACTGGAAACGGGGCCACCTCTCTGCAGCCTCCTTCTCTGCTCCACTGCCTCTCACTCTGTTCCGGGAGTCCTGCAGCTTCCCGAGCTCTGAGGAGTCCAGGTGACAGTCCCTCACATGTGTGCCACCTTAGGCCAGTCTTGCTGCCTCTCTTCCCTCTCAGGGCCTAGCGTAGCCTTCTCTCAGATCTGCCACTAAATGAGAGAGAGACAGAAAGAGAAAGATACACACACACACACACACACACACAAAGAAGGACAGAGACAGAAAAAGACAGAAACACAGAGAAATGAACACACACACAGAGACACAAAGAGAGATAGAGAGGGAACAGAGACAGATACAGAGACAGGTGGAATGAGTTTCTGGGAAGGCTAGAGGTTTAATTTGTACAGGGACCAACAATCCAGATCGGCCCAGGATACAGAACACAGGATTTTAGCACTAAAACCAGGACAGTCCTGAAAGAACCATGCAAGGGCCCACCCCAGTAGCACAGTTTCTCACTGTTGAAAGTGTGATCCTCAGACTAGCAGCCATGGAATCACCGGGGCACTGGTTATCAATGCAGAATCTCAGGCCCTACCCCAGACCCCCTGAACCAGAATCTGCAAGATCTTGCAGAATCCCCACGGAGTAGAAAAGCCATCTGAGAACCTCTAGAACAGGACCTAACGCAGCTTTCACCGCAGCTGGGGAGTTGGAGGGCTTGAATCTGAATCAGCTGCCCTCTGTAAAACTTTTTTATAACTTCAGTTGATGTATATTGACATGAAAACCTTAGATTTATAGGCAAGAAAGGTCTTATATTTGACACATTTGTGGTGAGACATGGGAGGGTGTCTTGATGCTGTACAAGCACGAAGTGATTGATGGTTAAGCTTTTCTGTCTGTCCTGGAAATGAGGATATTCTTATAAAGGCTCTGAAGTTTCTGGGTTGGTTCTCCCTGTTACTGAGGAGAGGCTGGAGCTGTCAGCAGCGGACAGCAAAGTCACCAGAGTGGGTTCAAGGACAGCAGTCGGCGATGCTCTTGGGGCCCGGGAACTGAGACACGCGACATAAAAGCACAGAGGGCAAAACCCATCATGGAGCCATATTTGGCAAATAAATAGTGAGCTCTTGGGACTCATTTCCTAAAGGCATGAAGAGGCTATAAAAGCGGTATTCCAAACCTACGCGTTTCCCTGTGTGATGCCTGGCTACTCATCACAGGAACCTAACTGAGCTTTGCAAACAAGTTGTCAGTGTTTAGCTCCTGTCTTTCCCCAAGACCAGCACTGTGCTTATCACGCACGGCAGGAACGGAGTCTGTGGTACAGGTGAGGGGCCGGTTGGCCTGGGCTGATCTCAAAGGAAACCTGGGTCAAAACACTGGTTCAAGTGCTTCACACGATGGCGGCGTGTCATCTTTTGTTCGTTTCTTTTTTCTTAAAACTTGACTGTTGGATGTGAAAATAACAAGGTAGGAAAAGACATCTGCATTTCTGGAGTTGCAGAGTAGCCTCAAACCAAAAGCATGGTAACCCACTTTTGTCAACTTTCTCTCTATTCCAAGTCACATGCCCAGTAGGAACTCTGCAATAAGGGCCGCCCAGAGGAGGGGGGTGACAGGCAGGCCTGGAGGTGGATGTGTTCATCCGTTCAGTTAGAGCTGTTTCAGACTAAACTGATTTCTGCTGTGATATTAACCCCACCCTGACACCAGCTGTCACTTGTCTTGTAATAGGGAGAGTTGGGTTGCTCCTGTAACTATTTCTTCTGTGCTGGTTTGTCTTCTCTGGGATCTCAAGAGGCTTGCTTGGTGTCGGTGGATTTGATAACATACAGATTTCCATCATGGAGCGGCTCCTCCCCGGTTGGTTGGTACTGTGGGTGACGGTGGAGTTGTACCTGACCCAAGACCTTGCTCATCACAGTCTGGCTGGAGGACCAAACTAACAGAGGGAAAAGCAAGTGGCAAAAGATGTCAAACAGAATGTGATCAGATGCCAAAATATTTGGTACAGGCAGGAAGTGAAACGGGAGTTTTAGGAAAGGATAGTCGTTAAGGTGTTAAGATCTGTTTTTGGCTAACAGTGGGGCAAGAATTGTGTAATGCGAAGTGAAGACACCATCACTTGAGGGCATTGTGTCAGAGGGTGAGTGAGGGGGTGGGAGTGTGGAGGGAGGGGGGAATGAGAAGGGGAGAGGGCTATTCAAGGGGGTGGAGACAGTTGTGAAATAGTTGTTCTGGAAATGACACGCATTCCTAGTTTATAGGCCAATTTGGGGACCTTCCCCAGGTGGTGTTGAAAAATGACTCTGGGCATCTCACGCACTGGGCCTTTTTTTATACCCTGCATTAGGAGAGACTGGAACACAGAATCTCTAGGTCCTTGCTGCTCTGCACATGGAGGGCTCTGTGCTAGCCTTTGTGGGAGGTGTCCACAAAATGACTGCTCCTTGACCTCCCTGCTGGCTGTGAGCTGATGCTCTCACCTGCACTCCCAGCTGCCCCCTGCTCCCCTCGGCCCCTGCAGCTGCCCTGGCATTGCCCCCGTGCAAGCTCCTGCCCCTGGAGATGCCAGAGTCGCTCTCGTTTCAGGATCTTCACTCATGTTTCTCTCTCGCCCTAGAATGCTCTTTCCCTGACTTTTGTGAGCCTGGATCTTTGCCCTCTGGGTTTCAGTGACTATTGCCTCTGAGAGATCTCTCCTGAGCTCCACCCACTCTTCCCAGTCTAACCGGAGCCTGTGCCTGGTCACCCTACATTACCCTGTTCTGTTTCCTTCTTAGCTTGTATCACAATCTGAAATATTCTTTTCGACCTCTGTTCATGCACTTGTGTGCTGTCTGTTCCTACAAGAGTCTGGATTTTGTGTCATTGATTGCTGTATCCTTCATGCTTAGAACAGTGCCTAACGCCGAAAGAGGTACTCAAAAAAGATATGATAAATAAACACATACGCTCTCTTCTGAATAGCATACATAGCAACGGAGACATTTTATAAATGAAAAGAGTCACTTAATGAACCCTTACTATGTGCACAGCTCTTTGTATGCATTATTTCACTTAATCCTTACAACAGAAAAGGGCACAGAATGTAACAGGGGTTAAGTCCTTACTGAAGGTCATACACAGCTAGTACGCCATGGAGTCAGGATTACAAGCCGGACAGTCTGACTTTAAAGCTGGTAACATAAGATAATATACTTTTTTTTTTTTTCAGAGAAAGAGAGAGAGTCAGAGAGAGGGATAGATAGGGACAGACAGACAGGAATGGAGAGAGATGAGAAGCATCAATCATCAGTTTTTTTGTTGTGGCACTTTAGTTGTTCATTGATTGTTTTCTCATATGTGCCTTGACCTTGGGGCTACAGCAGACTGAGTAACCCCTTGCTCAAGCCAGCGACCTTGGGTCCAAGCTGGTGAGCTTTGTGCTCAAACCAGATGAGCCCGCGCTCAAGCTGGCGAACTCGGGGTCTCGAACCTGGGTCCTCCACATCTCAGTCTGATGCTCTATCCACTGTGCAACTGTCTGGTCAGGCAATAATATATTTATTGAAGTCATCTAAGCCAGCACTTCTCAGTCTTTAAGGTGCTTTTGAATCATCTGAGGCCTTGGAATGTAACAGCTGAATTTGGGGGGCCTGGAGTAGGGCTTGAGATTCTGTGTTTCCAACAAGTTCCCAGCCAGTGTTTCTGGTCTATGGAAAGAAAATAATCTCAGGAAGGAAAGGAGAGATGAGAGGAAAGAAACTGAGGCTCAGAGAGGTTAGGGGGCTTTCCTTAGATCATATCGCTAGTAAATGTGGGACTCCAGCTCAGCGTCCTGGCTCCTTCAATAATTTAGCACCCCATAGATTTACGCACTGATGGAGGGAGACTTGACTTGAGGTGGTGAACATATAATACCATATACAGATGATGTATAATAGAATTGTACATTTGCAACCTATGTAGTACTTTTTTTTTTTGTACTTTTCTGAAGTTAGAAATGGGGAAGCAGTCAGACAGACTCCTGCATGCGCCCGACCGGGATCCACCTGGCATGCCCACCAGGGGGCGATGCTCTGCCCATATGGGGCGTTGCTCTGTTGCAACCAGAGACATTCTAGTGCCTGAGGCAGAGGCCATAGAGCCACCCCAGCGCCTGGGCCAACTTTGCTCCAATGGAGCCCTGGCTGCGGGAGGGGAAGAGAGAGACAGAGGAAGGAGAGGGGGAGGGGTGGAGAAGCAGATGGGCACTTCTCCTGTGTGCCCTGGCCGGGAATCGAACCCGGGACTCCTGCACGCCAGGCCGACGCTCTACCACTGAGCCAACCGGCCAGGGCCGTATGTAGTACTTTGATTAACCAATGTCCTCCCAATACATTCAATTAAAAAATAAAACATACACATATCTTCAAAGATCATTTGCAGGAATATAGATGCCTCAATTAGAAATTGCAAAGGGGCCTGTGATACTGGCCTATTCCCCCAGCTATCCTGGGTCAAGGTACTCAGTTGCCTCTGGGCTTTCCATAATATGGCATGACAATTCTTGTTGTTTTTTTTTTTTTTTTTTTTTTTTTTACAGAGACAGAGAGAGGGATAGACAGGGACAGAGAGACCGGAACGGAGAGATGAGAAGCACCAATCATTAGTTTTTCATTGCACATTGCGACACCTTAGTTGTTCATTGATTGCTTTCTCATATGTGCCTTGACTGTGGGCCTTCAGCAGACCGAATAACCCCTTGCTCGAGCCAGCGACCTTGCATCCAAGCTGGCGAGCTTTTTGCTCAAGCCAGATGAGCCCGCGCTCAAACTGGCAACCTCGGGGTCTTGAACCTGGGTCTTCCGCATCCCAGTCTGACGCTCTATCCACTGAGCCACCGCCTGGTCAGGCGACAATTTTTGTTTTGAGAGACAAAATTGTTACCCCAGAATTTCCAAACTTTTTCCTGACACAGACACTCAGCTCTCTAGGTATGTGATCGCCTGTGTACCTACTACCACTCTTTCTGCCTCATGGAAATAAAATGCTGCGATCAGGGGAAGAGCTGGAGGGCAGCTTTCTCCCAGACAGAAGAGCTGGAAGGGCCATGGTTCCTTTGCTGAGCGCTCTCCCCACAGAGCTGGCAGGACGGTTTCATGTCTGAGTCTTCATCAACCTGGCTCACACTATTTGCCCTGCCCTGGTGATTCCCTGTGACCCCACCCCAAGCAACTCGAAGGCCACCCAAACCTCTTCCAGTGGCTTTCCCATACAAATGGCCTGTCTTGGCTCATGCTTTGGACTATCTTAAAATCTCTTAAATAAGCCACATCTGGCCTTGGCGTGCCCCAAACCTCCTGCTAAGTGGTCCTAGGCCAACACTAGTGGCAGCCAGAAGCTTGGCTTCGCCTGGGCATCTCTAAGCTCAGCACACCGAGCAGCCATCTGCAGGTCACTTTGCAGTTTATGTTGGGTGATCCTGGGTAGGGCACAGGAGGCAGTTGACCTTGGCCTGCACCTCCTGGAAGGCCTCCAGAGCCAGCATACCCAGTGGACAGCATCAGACCATGCTGAAGCACCACTTCACCACCTCAATGAGAGATATACCCAAGGGGTGAACTCAGCAGGCACCAGAACCCTGCTGAAGTAAGCCCTGCCCTATGGGGTGGGTCCCTGCACAGCAGGTTCTCCATGGTGGTTGAGGCCCATTGCTTACAGCCAATCAGCCTGGGGGTAAATCCTTCTTATTGAGATACCAACAGCAATTAGGGCTCATCTACAAGAGGAAGGTGCACACAGCCCACACAGGGGCTCACCTAGAGCTCCCAGCTCTAGTGACCATGGAGGCTGCATCTCTGGGCCCTACAAAACACCTATAACATAAGGCCACTCTACCATGACTGGGAGACATAGTAGTTCTACCTAAGACATAGAAACAAACCCAAGAGGCAGCCAAAATGAGGAGATAAAGAAACATGTCCCAAATGAAAAAAACAAGACAAAACTCCAGAAAATAAAAACTAAACAAAATGGAGACAAGCAATCTCAGATATGGAGTTCAACACACTGGTTATGAAGATGCTCAATGAATTTAGGGGCAGAGTAGAGGAACTCAGAAATTCAATGAAGAAATAGAAAACATAAAGATGAAATTAAAAAACATAAAAAGGAATCAGTCAGAAATGAAGAAAACAATAACTGAAACAAAGACTACATTTCAGGAAATCAAGAATAGAGTAGATGGCCTGACCAGGTGGTGGCGCAGTGGATAGTGCATCGGACTGGGATGCGGAAGACCCAGGTTTGAGACCCCGAGGTCACCAGCTTGAGTGCGGGCTCATCTGGTTTGAGCAAGGCTCACCAGCTTGGACCCAAGGTCGCTGGCTCCAGCAAGGGGTTACTCAGTCTGCTGAAGGCCCGCAGTCAAGGCACATGTGAGAAAGCAATCAATGAACAACTAAGGTGTTGCAACGCGCAATGAAAAACTAATGATTGATGCTTCTCATCTCTCTCAGTTCCTGTCTGTCTGTCCCTGTCTATCCCTCTCTCTGACTCACTCTCTGTCTCTGTAAAATAAAAAAAAAATAAAAAAATAAAAGAATAGAGTAGATGAAGCAGAGGATCAAATCAGAGATTTTTGTGATGAGGAAGCAAAAAACACCCAATCAGAACAGCGAAAGGGAAAGAGAATCCAGAAAAATTAGGATAGTATAAGGAGCCTCTGGGACTACTTCAAGTGTACCAACATTCACATCAGGAGCTGGAAGGAAAAAGAGAGAGCAAGAAATCGAAAACCTATTTGAAAAAATAATGATGGGAAACTTCCTTAACCTGGTGAAGCAAGTAGATACACAAGTCCAGGAAGCACAGAGAGTCCCACACAAGGTAAACCCAAAGAGGCCCACACCAAGACATACTGTAATTAAAATATCAGAGATAAAGGATGAAGAGACAATATTAAAAGTAGCAAGTGAAAAGCAGTTAGTTACATGGGAGCTCCCAACCTTACTCGTTCTTTCTTCCTGACACAGAAGGTTAAATGTAGACTTGATGGAAATTTTTAAAAACATCTATCTCTTCCACCTCCCATCCAGCATACATCTGCTTCTGGAAGATGACCATTCATTTTGAGCAAACAACAGGAAGCTCAGTGCTTACGGAGAGACCTTGCCCTCTGAGACAGCTCTTATTGCTAGAAGGACCCCCCACTCTGAGCTGGAATCACCCTTCCCAGAAATTAGCACCAACCAAGGTAACGAAGATGAGTAAATGTCATACTGGTTGTCCAAGTAAAGGGTATTCCAACTTATAAAGTGATGTTTTGAAAACATTCATCTGGGATGGGCACTGTGCTGGACATTTTCATATACATATCGCTTCATGTGATATCCACAACACACCTGATGTGCATAGTATCAACCTCCATTTTACAAATACAGAAACCAGTGCTCACAGAGAGCAGTGTAAGTGACTTGCCCCAAGACCGATGGCCGATGAGCTTTAGAGACAGTGTCCTTTCTACTACATCAGAGCCACATGTCCCCCTTCTTCCTAGAAGCCCAGTAAGTAAAGTTGATTCATGTTGGTCTACCATCCTGCTCTTTTCTTTTACAAAGTAAACACTCCTAGTTCCTTAACTGTTTCTCCCCAGTTATCATAATAATTGGGCTGACCATCATTAACTGACATCTTGTTATGTGCCGGCACCCAGTAGGTAGACTGAATTAATCTCTGTAAGAACCCTAAGATATTTCCATTTTATAGATGAGCAAAATGATGAAGCTTAGAGAAGTGATTTGTCTCATGTCACTCCATTAGTAAGTGCCAGAAAGCAAGGGTTTGAGCCTGTGTCTCTTAGACTGTGAAAAGGAGAAAAAGGCTGGAGTGAAGGGATGGAATGAGGACAGTGAGAATCCGAGTGAGAAATGGTGCAAACTTGGATGGTGTCCCATTTGAACTCTCTTTTGTGTGTGTGTGTGAGTGAGAGAGAGAGAGACAGACAGAGGGACAGATAGACAGGAAGGGAGAGAGATGAGAAGCATCAGTTAGTTCTTCATTGTGGCACCTTAGTTGTTCATTGATTGCTTTCTCATATGTGCCTTGACCAAGGGGGCTACAGCAGACTGAGTGACCCCTTGCTCAAGCCAGCGACCATGGAGTCATGTCTATGATCCCATGCTTGAGCCAACGACCCCACACTCAAGCTGGTGACCTTGGGGTTTTGAATTTGGGTCTTCTGTGTCCCAGATTCGACACTCTATCTACTACACCACCGCCTGGTCAGGCTTATTTCAACTATCTTTTTTTTTTTTTACTTTTTTATTTATTCATTTTAGAGAGGAAGGGGAGGGAGGGAGAGAGAGAGAGAGGGAGAGAGAGAGAGAGAGAGAGAGAAGGGAGAGGAGCAGAAATCATCAACTCCCATATGTGCCTTGACCATGCAAGCCAAGGTTTTGAACCAGCAACCTCAGTGTTTCCAGGTTGATGCTTTATCCACCGCGCCACCACAGGTCAGGCTTATTTCAACTATCTTGACTGTGTTGGCAGGCTTGGCTTCCCCCACAGCATAGCTGAACAGTGCCTTCAGGGGAGCCTAATCTGTGTGAGGAAATAGGGCCTTGAGTTTTGAGGGCATTGTTATTGAGGAGTGTATTTAACACCAATTCTAAGTACTTAAAAAAAAAAAAAGCTTTAATGAGCTCAATTGGCACAACAATAAACCGCTCATATAGCAAGTACACAACTTGTTAAGTTTTGGCATCATGTATACACCATGAAACCATCACCATGATCAAGATATTCTCAATATGTCACAAATCCAAAAGGATGGCATCCCTGGTAATGAATTTTTGAGGTTCCGATCTTTGCGGAGGGGCCAGTAGGATGAGCCAGGCTGGAAAGATGGAAACTCATTTCTAATCATTCTTGGAAAGCCTTGGAGAGGTTTAGACCGAGGCTCAGATATCACCCAGGACCCCTTTAGTCTTCCTTTGCTTCTAGACATCCATACTGCTTCGCAGTTTTCTGATTTATTTTGATCTGTTTGGCTTCTCACGATTCTCATGAACCTTCCATCTGGGTTTGAGAAGAAATTAACCATCAAGGTTTTAGGTATGAAAAAGGAAGTGAAACGGAATCAAATGGAGCTGCCCCCCAGCTCACACAGCCCTCTTAGGGCTCTCAGCTCAGCCAGGATGAGGTCACTCACAAAGGCCTGCAGGAGAACACTCAGGGGACAGGAGGCACAGGGTGTCCTCTCTCCAGCTTCCCAGCTGCCCTTCTTCACCTCCTGAAACCCCCCCCCCAAATACACACTGCATTAAAAGGAGCAACCCCCCCCCCCAAATAGTAAGAATTTCTAAGAATGGACTCAACGCAAATATAAAAGTTAGCTCTAAGATCACTATATGGCTTAAATACCATTTTTAACCCAAGACCTTCCTCATTTCCCTCAGTTGAAGTAATCTTGGCTCCAAATTCCCATAAACTTTTCATTCATCACCTTCTACCCTTCGAAATATAACTGTTCACACACGCCTGCTTTCACTTCTCAGACTGTAAGCTCTCTCTAGGCACGATCCTGGTTTGATCCATCGTTGCGTCCCCTGAAGGGTCTGACACATACTGCCCAATGGTGTTTGTTGAACAGATGAGTGAATGAGCCACCCTGTCCTAAACTTCAGGGAAAAGCTGTGTAGCTTGGTAATAAGCAGGACTCAGAGCTGCACATAGTGTTACCCCGGGTGTCTCTCACACCAGATATCACACGTGAAGTATTAGTGTATTATACACACCCAAAATGGTGATTCTCATCCGTGTGTTATAAATAGGGCCAAAAAGATACATACACTGCCTTCTTTATGTACACTGTTAATTCTCAGCCAAATTGAGGCTTGGCTGGACAGACTTGACTTAAAGAAGTTGACTACTGTCACTGGTGAAGCAGTCTCTCAGGGGAGACATAGCTCCTGCCTCCAGTGGTTCTAGAAGGTGCTCTTGAGTCAGCACAGAATACGTAGTCAAGTGGGAGAATTGTTCTGAGCAAGGTGGGGCGGGGGTTGTCTCAGCACCAAAATTCCCATTTGGAAAGAAGTCTACAGAGTATGGTGCCTGTGGGCCAGCAGCCCAACTTCCCATCCGGAGATACCTACTACTTGTGGATAAATGGAGAATGGCCCAAGTGATCAGGTTCCTTAGGTCACTTAGAAAGGGATTCATCTGTGGGTTAGACAAAATTTTATTTGAATTATAGGCTTGCCCAGATTACTTTTTCAGTTTTAAAGTGTTTTTCAGACTTAGATTTCAGGATCCAGTAAAATTTCAAAAATAAATTTGGGTATAAAATCAAAGACCCACTTTTTAAATATTGCGGGTATAGATATTTTAAAAAAATACACATGGACATGGACAGCAGTGTGATGATTGCCAAGATGAGGGGAGGCAGTTGTGGGGGAAGGTAAGGAGGGTATAAGGGGGTAAATGGTGATGGAAGGAGACTTGATATGGGGTTGTGAACACGCAATATCAGTACAGATGATATGTTTAGAATTGGGCGCCTGAAATTTGAATAATTTGGTTAACCAGTGTCATCCCAATTAATGCAATAAAAAAGGAAAAAATACAAACTATCATCCTGCTATTAAAATTATTCTTTTTTTTTTCAAAGATAGAGAGAGTCAGAGAGAGGTATAGATAAAGACAGACAGACAGGAACAGAGAGAGATGGGAAGCATCAATCATCAGTTTTTCGTTGCAACACCTTACTTGTTCATTGATTGCTTTCTCATATGTGCCTTGACCGCAGGCCTTTAGCAGACTGAGTAACCCCTTGCTCGAGCCAGCAACCTTGGGTCCAAGCTGGTGAACTTTTTGCTCAAGCCAGATAAGCCCGCACTCAAGCTGGCGACCTCGAGGTCTCGAACCTGGGTCCTTCCACATCCCAGTTTGATGCTCTGCCACTGCGCCACCGCCTGGTCAGGCTTAAAATTATTCTTAAAAAAAGAAATGACATTTCAACAACAACAAAAAGATAGTTGACCACCATACACAAACAGCTCTGTCTACAACAGCTACATTGACTGAATGTTAACTATATATGCCAGGCACCATTTTAAGTATTTTACTGTTTTCTCATTTTACACCATACATATTACATCCTCTTTATTTTTGCTGACTTCCCTAAGAAGCTAGGAACATTTTATCATGGACCAGCAGTACCGGTTTGTACCCTAGAGTCCGGGAATCTCTAGATGAGAGAACTTCTTGAAGTACCTCACAGCTCTAGGAGTCAACATTTCTATGAACCTTGAGGTCTCCACCTGTTGCAGAGACCAGGATAAGAACTTTCAGAGTAAACTCTTTATAAAGAATCCAGATGATAAACATCTTCCGCTGAAGTTTTCTTGGATGTTTGAGATCCACTGAGTTGTTTCCAGGTGCAGCTGAGACCCACAAGCTTGCAGCCTTTATCAACAAATGCAACGGCTCTAGTAAATTATAATCTAGCCAAAGCTAAAATGCTTTCAGCTACATTTTTGGGTCATGAAAGATGAAAACTACCACTTTTGTAAGAGAAAGCCTTTTTCCCCATCCTTGCTTGTAAATACAAAAGTTTAACATCAGACTATCATGTTTCACAATAGAACACAAACCAGATGGCTTAAGCCAGAGGAAAAAAAAATGCTGGGTTGAGTAACTGGTATGAATTAAATGTCTTAAACAATCATGTTTAAAAAAACAACTAAGAGTGTTCTAATTTCTAACTTAAAGGAAATTCATGGGCGCCTGGAATATTGAGTATAAAGGACCTTAGAATGCCTCCTCTAAGACAGAAGTGTCTTCTTCAGAACATGGACAGTCCAGCAAGGTCATCCATTGTAAAGTCTCCCCAGAGACCAGGCATGTATTCAAAGGAGGAAGCAAGGAGGAGGCTCTGTTATTTATTTTTTTGGTGCTTAACAAATCAGTTCAAGAAGACCCAATGTCAAGCCTAGCTGTGAAATATGATATTTCAGGAGACTGCTTCAGTATCGAGATGGAAAAGGAGCCAGGTTCAGGGTGGGGGAGAATGTGATTTAAGTTGGTCTTATCATCCCTCCTTTTTTTTTTTTTTTTTTTTACAGAGAGTGAGTCAGAGAGAGGGATAGACAGGGACAGACAGACAGGAACGGAGAGAGATGAGAAGCATCAATCATTAGTTTTTCATTGCGCGTTGCAACACCTTAGTTGTTCATTGATTGCGTTCTCATATGTGCCTTGACCGCGGGCCTTCAGCAGACTGAGTAACCCCTTGCTGGAGTCAGCGATCTTGGATTCAAGCTGGTGGGCTTTTGCTCAAACCAGATGAGCCCGCGCTTAGCTGGTGACCTCGAGGTCTCGAACCTGGGTCCTCTGCAACCCAGTCCGACGCTCTATCCACTGCACCACCACCTGGTCAGGCCATCCCTCCTCTTTTAACTATCCTGCTTCCTTGGACAGGTAAGGAGGACACAGTTGGAATTTCCTATTGTGCATAGTATGAAAAACGGTAAACTAGTTGCTATTCCCAAATAACTAGATTTTGGGAGGAAAATACAAGTAAGCATATTGTAGAAGAAAGAGCATTTAAATAAGTGTAACAAGAACTTCCTCTGAAGGACTAGATTCATAAAAGTTTAGACTCATAGGGCTGTAATTTTATTTTTCAATTACATTTGACATTCAATATTATTTTATATTCATTTTAGGCATACAGCATAGAGGTTGGACAATGACATATTTTACAAAGGGTTCTCCCCAATAATTCTAGAATTCACCTACCACCAAACATAGTTATTATGATATTATTGACTATATTTCCTACGCTGTACTTTACATCCCCATGATGGTCTTATAGCTACCAATTTTTACTTCCTTAATCCCTTCACCTTTTTCACACTGTCCTCCAACTGCTCTTCTATCTTTTTTTTTGTTTTTTTGCTCTTCCATCTAACAACTGTCCGTCTGTTCTCTGAATCTCTGAGTCTGTCTCTATTTTGTTTGTTTATGCTTTTTGTTGTTCTTTATATTCTATTTATAACTGAAATCATATTGAAGAGACTGTCTTTGCCCCATTGTGTATTCTTGCCTTCTTCCTCATAGATTGACCTTATAGGTGTGGGTTGATTTCTGGTCTCTCTATTCTGTTCCATTGATCTTTGTGTCTGTTTTTTACACCAGTATCATGCTGTTTTGATTACTATAGCCTTGTAACATAGGTTGATATCAGGTAGTGTGATATCTCCAACTTTGCTCTTTTTTCAAAATCAAGATGGCTGTGGCTATTGAAGGTTTTTCTGTGGTTCCATACACATTTTTGGATTATTTTTTCTCACTCTGTTAAAAATGGCATTGGTATGGCCCCATCTGGTTGGCTCAGTGATAGAGTATCAGCTCCACCTTGTGGATGTCCCAGGTTCGATTCCTGTCAGGGCACACAGGAGAAGTGACTATCTGCTTCTCTACCCTTCCCCCTCCTCTCTCTCTCTCTCTCTCTCTCTCTCTCTCTTTCCTTCCCACAGCCAGGGCTGGATTGGTTCAAGTGCATCGGCCCCAGATGCTGAGGATGGCTCTGTGGAGCCTCTGCCTCAGGCACTAAAAAATAGCTGGGTTGCTAGCATGGCCCCAGATGGGCAGAGCATTGGCACCAGACAGGGGTTGCGGGGTGAATCCTGGTCGGGGTGCATGCAGTAGTCTGTCTCTTTGCTTCCCCTCCTCTCACTTGGAAAAGAAGAAAAAAAATGGCCCTCGTAGTTTGATAGGGATTGAACTGAATCGATAGATTGCTTTTGATAATATAGACATTTTCATGATGTTAATTCTTCCTACCCATAAGCATGGTATATACTTCTATATATTAGTATCTTCTTCAGTGTCTTTTAATTTTCCTAGCATAGGTCTTTTATCTCCTTGGTTAAATTTATTCCTAGGTATTTTTTATGCCATTATAAATGAGATTGTTTTTAAAAATTCTCTTTCTGATAGTTTGTTTTTGGTGTATACAAATGCAACTGATTTCTGAATGTTAATTTTTTATCCTATTACTTTACTGAATTTACCTATTAGTTTTTTGTTTTGTTTTGTTTTTGGTAGAATCTTTAGAGTTCTCTCTATAGAATAAATATCATGTCATCTGGAAATCATGACTGTTTTACTTCTTTTCCAATTTGATGACTTTAATTTCTTCTTCTTGTCTGATTGCTATGAGTAGGACTTCCAATACTATGTTGAATAAAAGTAATGAAAGCAAATATTTTTGTCTTTTTCTTGAACCTAAGAAAAATGCTTTTAGCTTTTCCCAATTGAGTATGATGCTGGCTGTGGTTTTGTCATATATGCCTTTATTAGATTGGTATTTGTTCCCTCTATTTCCACTTTACTGAGAGTTTTTATCATAAATGGGTGCTGGATTTTGTCAAATGCACTTTCTGCATCTATTGATGTGGTCATATGACTTTTATTCTTTATTTTATATATGAGCTGTATCATGTAAATTGATTTTTAGACATTGAATCAAACTTGCATCCCAGAAATAAATCCACAGGGCTGTAATTTTAAAAATCTGGTGGGGGAGTGGGACCCCCAGATCGCTCTATTTGTCATCTGCTAATTAAGCTTAGGTAAGTCACTTACTTCTGAGCCTTATCTGCAAAATGAGGATACTAATGCCCATTTTATAGAGGAGTAAGCTTAGGCCCTTACAGATTCAGAAACTTGGCCCAAGTCATGAGCAAATATATATCTTATTGTGAAGCCTTTTCTCTGACCATACCAAGATGAGATCATATGCATTAAAATGTTTGTAATAAGCCAAGAACTGTGCAGCCATTCCCTTGTGGTGATTAGGCACGGACTTCTATCTGGCATGTACAAAGAGATGTGTCAGCCCACGTCTGAAGTATCCATGAATACTTATGTGAGACTGTGCTTTATGGATATAAGCAATATTTTGGTCTGACTAGCATTAGAATGCTTTCGGAATCACAGGCCAGAATCAGGGCATCTCCCAGAAATCCAGGCTATGAGGAGGCTCCAGCCATAGGAGAAGCAGTCTTGGATCACAAAATGTTTCTCTTGCTCTGACTAATGGCAGCACTGACCTTCCCAGCATGAGTGATACTTGGCTCGCTCTGGGATGATTTGAGTCCTACTATCCTGTTCAAGAGGTTCAAGTAAACCATGTCTGCTCTTACTGGTTATTATACTGGGGAAGCCTGGGTAGAGGTGTTGACTTTGAGCAAATGATGAAGAGGAGCATGAAGCCGAGGTTGCAAAGTGTGACTTACCTGGTACCTGGGCAAGGTGTCATCAAGAAGGTGAAGAGGACCGTGGCCCTTTCATAATGTCCCTCCAGGAACCCTCAGACATTATTGGTGGGGTGCAAATAGCACAGACCGTTTTAGAGAACTGTTTAAATGTCTGCTTCAGGAACTTTAGAAACATTCATAACCTTGGGCCAATAATTCCATCATTAGAAACCTATGCTAAAGAGAGAATCAAATAGAACATATAAAACTTCATGGACAAAAATGTTGACAATGGTAAAAACAAATGAAATGTCCCAAAATAAGTAGATTATGATCCTTAAATCTATACAACTGTTAATAAAACAAATATCAAAAAACTTTCATGATTTGGACAAATGCCCATGATATAAAAAAATAATAAAAATACTACAGAACTATGTATGTAGTAGTTTCACATATATATACATATATACATGTATACATAATATATGTATGTATGTATATACATACAAAAATGACTAAAAGGAAATTTTACAGGTAGTGGCTATCTTCTTCAATATTTTAATCTCTATTTTCCAAGTTTTAAATAGTAAATATGTATAACATTTAGTTTTTAAATACTTGAAAGGTTTCTTAACTATCTAAGTGTCACTTAAATAGCTTTCTCTCTTGCTTGAATTAGTATAACAGCCTCCCAACTGCCCCGCCTCCTCCTGTCCAACCCTCTTCCCAGCCCCACCTGTACTATCTCCAGGGCTATCATCTATGACTCTAAGCTGGGCAGGTATAATATCTTTGGAATAATACAAGCTGTGGCCACCTGTTGCCTCTAGACTAGAAAATAAGGTTCAAACCCCTTCGTATGAGCCATTGTTCCCCACAGAGGCCAGACTTTCAGATTTTCTGATCTTCATGCATGGTCTTCCTTCTGCTCAGAGTACCCCTTTCCCTCTTTTTCTAACTGTAAAGGCCTACTTAGCCTTTAACTCCAAGCTCAGTTATGAACCCTTCTGTGCAATTGTACCCGTTAGTCCCAACAGCTTGTTGCTGTTGGCTCTGCTTCCAAAGACTTTGCCCATAAAAGACTGTTTTAGCAAATATCATAATATGTTGCGATAAATCTATTTTAATGTCTCTTGCCCTCCTCCAATCTCTCTCCACATAAGAGCATAAAATTTTGAGGATGACATTTGAGACCCATTTGTCTTGGTATGCCCGCTGCCTGGCACAGAGGAGTTGTCCCGCGATAAGTATAAAGAAACTGGTGACTTGAGCTGGGACAGTGGAAGCAGCAGGAAGTTCTAATGACATGTAGACAGCATTTATAAGATGGCTGTGAACTGAGCTTCATATTTCAAAGCAGCAAAAAGCCATGTAGGCTTCATGTGCAGCTAAACAGATTTAAGTTAGCCAGAAGGAGAAACTTCCACAGGTTGCTATCCCTGGAGTAGATGAATGATGGCGGCGGGGGGTATGCCGTCAGAATAGAGTAAAATTCTTTCTGAATAAGATGGGTTGGACATGGACCTTCCTGGAGACTGGAAGGTGGACAGCGTGACCTCAGCCAGACCTAGGCTGCAGTGTACTGTCCGAAGAACCAGGGCAGGAAGCTCTCCTCTCTCCCAGAACCCCCTGTGGTTCAGCCATAGGCCCCGGGCAGGTTTCCATGTCAGCTGCACTGCCAAACCCAGATCTGCAATTCAAACCTAAAGCCCTGCAGACAAAGAGGACTGTGTTAAAAGTAGGACCAATTGCTCCCAAAGCCCAGCAGGGCTCTTGGCTCCCTACCACTCATTAGCATCATAAGTTTACATAAATATATATGAGGGCTGTGACCGCCCCTGGGAGTCCCAGAGGCCCTTGCAGCCAAAGTAAATCTCTCCCTCCTCGCACCTCCTTCTTGGCCTTCAGAGCCCAGCTGCCTCAGGGAGCCCAGTGTTGTGAAGCTTCTACTCAACATGGGACTGACAGCTCACTTTCAGGATGCAAAAATAGAACATTTGGTCCTCTGGGTCCTCTGTCCTGCCTCTCCCCTCCTTGTAGCGGTCCTTCATACTCAGAGTCTCTGGAGAGAAGGGATTCCCCACTCTCCCTCTCATAGCCGCAATTCTGGAGACTCAAAGGCACAGCGGACCTGCTGTGTGGATGCAGCATAGGCCCATGTGAAGCCCAGACTGGACACTGCAAAACTCGGGGCCAAGGGAGATGAGGACACCGGGGCTTTCCGTTTCTAAAGGACTCCAACTCTAAGGGCATATACAAAATAGGGAAGAAACCTGAGACGGCACTCGGAGAGTGGAAATGAGAACGTAACCAGCAGCATATAAATCTTGTAAGATCAGGGAGAAGGGGTGGGATTTGAAGGAAGTGCTTGCTGCTAGATGCACTCTCAGAGGGCTTCTTGGAAGAGGTGACGTTGACAGGAAAAGGATGGAGTTGGGAAGGGTACCGTTAGGCTGGGACAGCAGCCCTCCCCTCTCCTTGGGGCACTGCAGGGCGATTGAAATGGCAGGAGAAAAGCAGCTCTCGAGGTTCTCAGACTCCCAAGAACAGACCCATCTCATTCCAAAGTAACTAAGCCAAAGACCGCTGTTGTTCTAAGTCTGCAGGGAAAGAACGGCTTTCAGAGAAAAGCCACAAAATGAAGCCAATTGAATCCCGATGTATACGGGGAGAGCCCAGTGTGGAAGGCCGTCCCTTGGTGCTATCTGGCTGAAGCTGGAATGCCCTGGCTCCAGCTGCGGGGTGTGGTGCCACAGCGCTGGCCAGATGCGTGGCCCTCCCTCTGCACTTGCTCTGTGAGGAAAGCACATGTATGTATGTATCTTAGTGCATAGAGGAGGGCAGGGTATGAGGTGGAAAGAGAAAAGTAGGGTGGCAGGTTTCCAATGTGTGACAGCATTTTCAGCTCAGATTCTTTGGGAAAGGTTTCTCTAGTCCCACCTCCTTTGCTGATCTTGGCAGGCTGACTTCCCTCTGTCACTTTAAGAACAGGCATTCTGCTTTCTGACCCGCCTTCCACCCTGAATTGTCTGTCTGTCTTTCTTTTCTGAGCCTGATGAGGAAGGCCAGGCTCTGCATTGGCTTCTCCTGGGATGCCATTGTGTCCCCAGCCTTGTTTTGTCTGTTGGGGGGGGGGGGGGGAGGAGACAGATTTCTCAGCCAGGGAGGTGCTCTGCCTTCCTCTGAGAACTTCAACTTGAATTCACAGCAGATTATGTTGGAAGGGATCCTTAGAGGTCATGAACATAAACTCATACTGCAAGCCCACAGTGAGGAGGTGACTTATTCAGAGCTGGGACTGACATCGGTGGTCATCTCCTATGACTCTGATAAGACGTGACAGAACGGAAGCTGCAGTACAATCTTTGCTATCAAACCGGCCCCTGCTTCACCCCCATCTTTCTTTTTCTTTTTTCACCCCCCATCTTTCTGATTGATCATGTTGAAATCCTGAATAAGTTTTTGAAGTTCTCTGAGTGTCTGTTTCTTCAGGTGCCAAAAATACCCCAAAAGAGACAGAAAGAAAAGAAAAATAATACCTCTTCCTAGGCTGACCTATCAGATAATTGATAATAACAACTATCACTTACTGAGTCCTTCCCACGTGTCAGGTGACCTGCTGAGCTCTGGTGTGCATTACCCCCAAAGTACCTCGTGCCGGGACGAACACACAGTCATGCTCAACTGCGGTTGTTACTACACATAAACCCGAACACAATTGGCGCTCGTCATGGACCTAGCTCACCTTTGGCAGCAGACCTCTGAGATGGTGAAATTCTTATGGCTCCCAGTTTCTAAATGTCAGGAAGACCTAGAAGCGGAAGAGCGGGTCACGTTCAGCGTGAGCAGCACTTTGCTGACCTGCTCTCCCGCAGCGGGGAAAAGTCATCAAGTCCAAACACAGCCAGCTTTCATCTTGTTTAAACAAGGCAAGGAGGCAGGCAGGCAGGCAGGCAGGCAGGCAGGCAGCCTGTGGTCGGGGAGGAAGGAACAAGGGCTGTTTGGGATTCCATGTAGACTCTGGGCTATTGAAGCTGTCAGGCTGATACACAAGCTCTGTCAGGCTCGTAGCTCTTGGCATTCTGGCGCTTCCTACTGATGACCATTTATAGTCAATTCCTATGAAGAAGCGGTGTAGCCCTAGGGTTGGGTGTAAGTGATGAAGCTGGAGGACAGGCACCTGGCCTTGGGGAAGCTATGGTAACTGCTAGAAAGCTCCCTATCGCCAAACACCACGATTTCCCAGAATGCGGGCTCAACTGCTCCCCCTTCAGGCCTGAGATGTAAGAGCAAACAGTGCCGAAGGGAGGTTGTCGGGCCGAAGAAATGGAAGAATTGTGGCCACAGATCAGAACAAATTCAGCCCCTCTGCCCTTGCATTTTTATTTTATCTTCCCTCGAAATGTCATTCAAGTTTTTTATAAAGTTTGGAAATAGGAACCCTTTAACAGAGCTTGGGAAAGGGAAAGATGTCTTGAGAGCTCCCACAGTCCTGTCTGGTCATTGAACTTAGGGCAAGTTGTGCTTCTTTGCATCACTGATTTCCATGGTGTCCGCTTTGAGAGCACGCTCACTACATTACACGGGGACTCTCTTAGTGCCTAGAACGATGAAAGATTAAGAGAAGGGGTTAGAAATAGGCTTGCCGATACGGGGTTGGGTAAAAAGAACACTACTCACTGTTCTCAAGGCCAGCTGGGTGGATTGCCAGCAGCTCAGGTAACTGCAAATAATGATAATTAAAAGGGGGAGGCTTGCTGGCTGCTGAGGCCACAGGAAACTAGTGCTTTGAAGTGGTCACCACGGGCCTGCACTCACATGCAAAAATGCAGACTAATAATAATGTCCTGTTAACTGGCTATCTGGAGGTGGATGGAGGAAGACTGGAGAAAGTCAGGAGACAGACAAGGAGCAATGATATTGTTGTGCTAGGTCCCAGATACTGGGTCAGGAACTTCATACATGCTATTTTATTTTTTCATGTTCATGTCTTGGAAGGTTAGTTTCCTTCATATTTTACAGAGGAAGGCTCATAGAGGCTGAGTAACTTGCACAGGGTTTCAGAGGAAGCATATGGTAACTAGGACTTGAACTTTTTTCTACTCTCTCACGACACCAGGTTAGTTTCTTGTACAAAGTACTCCCCTTGGGGTGGCTTGGGGGGGGGGTAGGGATTACATGTCCTCAGGAAGCCAGAAGTTGTTACCATGGATAAGAGGATCCTTCCATGAGGCTGGTCTAACTAGAGAAGCTGTCTCCAGTTTGAAGAGGTCTCTTTTTATTAGAAGAACAGCCTGTACTCTGTACAGTGTCGAATGACACTGTCAAAGGCTCATATTTTTGGTTAATTTTTCTAGAATTCTGTAGAGATCATGACCTTTCTGTTATGACATCCTTTGTTGTTTGGCCAAATAAAAATGTACTTGATTATGCTACAACATTCTTTGGTTTGTTGCATTTTTTCCTCCTCTTTTAGTGAGTTTTAATTCTAAGGATTCCCAGCTTCCTTTTACTAAACTTTAGGAGTTGATCATTACATCTTAAAAAAAAAAAACTTTTTAGTACAAACTACAAGTTCATTCATTCATTCAAATTTGTCGAGCACTTGCTGTATGCCTGACACTGGGTTCAATACTGGGATCAGGAGAATAACTAAACTTGTCTCTTCCTATACGAGGCAGGTACATAAGCAAGTGCAATGTAATATGTACCAAAACATCATGATGTTTAAAGCCCCGTAGAGATAGCTGTACTCATCAACTGGTTTTTCATTCCTTAAAAAACAACAAAAACAGTTCATTGTAAGGCTTTATGTTGGGTACTGGGAAAACTTGAGTCTATGCGATCAGGGGAGATAGATAAATTATATGATACAAAGGGAGCAAAAATCTATAACAAATAAAGGCAATTTTTGGTATGCATATTAGCATCTATTTGCCTAGTAAATCATTCTGTACTTTCCCTGGAAAAGAGCAAGCACTCAGTAAATGGAGGTATAAATGGTTAGTTGTTGTTATCCTCACTATTACCATTATTGTTGTTGACAACCATTTGGTGAATTGATTTGGATTTTTTTTTTCTTATATATGCTGGGTAATATTGTCATTTCTCTGTGCACAGTGTGACTTCACCATACAATGATTTGGAGTAAAGATATAAAAATTAAGCAGACACTCTGGCTTTCAAAATATTTCTCTACCTATAATGGGCTCCTCGACCCATAGGCTGGTCAATGATCTGGTCTTCTCAGCCTCACTGCAAACGTTTTCTGACTCTAACTCCAACCCTTTATGATCCAGTCTTTAAAACATCTGACATTATCTTAGAATCTCCCTCCCCTTACTCCCAGCCTTCAGTAAGTTGTCAAGTTCCAGCAATCAGTGCTTTAGGGGCTCATTCACATGAAGATGCTGACTCAGTAGGGGCCTGAGATGGAGCCTGAGGTCTTGCATTTCTAACAAGCCGCAGATGGTGCTGGCGCTCTGGGTCTCAGCACAGTGCTTTGAATAGTGAGCTGTCCATTATAACCCCAAAGCTTCTCTTTCTTTCTTTCTTTTTTCCCCCCTCTCTCCCAAGTGAGAGGAAGGGAGATAGACAAACTTCCGCATGCAATTCAATCGGGATCTACCCAGCAACCCCTGTCTGAGGCCCATGGTCTGCCCATCTGGGGCCATGCTCCCAACTGAGTTATTTTTAGTGCCTGAGGCCAAAGTTCCACGGAGCCATTCTCAGTGCCTGGGGCTGATGCGCTGGAACCAATCAAGCCATGGCTGTGGGAGAGGAAGAGAGAGAGAGAGAGAGAAAGAAAATGGGAGCAGGAGGAGTGGAAAAGCAGATGATTGCTTCTCCTGTGTGTCCTGACCGGGAATCGAACCTGGGGCATCCACACACCAGGCTGAAGCTCTACCACTGAGCCAACCAGCCAGGGCCCCAAAGCTTCTCTTTCAACTATCTTCCTCCTCTTGCTCCTGCCATCCTCAGCTCAGGTCATCCTGACTTCTTCAGAGTCTAGACCCAAGTTCCTAAGTGTATTCTCCCCTTGTTCTCTATCCTACATGCTTCTGCTAAATTCATCTTCCTAACATATAACTTCCCTCATATTACCACCCTGCTGTGATGCCTTCAGTGACCCCCCCCACTGACTAGCACACTGAACACAAATTTTTCCCACTGAAATTAAGACCCTCTAAGATTTAGCAACGGCTTGTTCAGTGTGAGAAATCTCGTGATTCCCTTTGATTTATCCTATGCTTTATCCCCACTGCTTCTGTGCCTTGGGGACTTTGTGAGTCCTCTTCCTTCCATGGATGCTCCTTCCTGCTTCCAACTATGCCCCTGATTTCAGCACCCAAACTCTCTCCCTCTTTCAGGGCACAGCGGGCAACCACTTCCACAGCTGGAAATGAGCTCGACAGTGCCATAGCTCTTTGTCCAAATATGGTTACTTATGTGCACTTTTATCTTCCCTGTGCATTCTAACCTTCTTCATCTCTCTCAGCAAGACCCATAGGTACGTCTTACAGGGTCTTGCTCCCAGCAAGCCCTCAATTCATTCATCCCAAGTGCCTGAAAGTTCTGCTTCCCACTTCCTTTACCGGACTCTCTTCTCTTTGTATTATTTATGCTCCAGTGTTAGATGTGTCTTAACATTATAAGCTACCTCAAGTCCTTTTTGGAAATCAGTGAGCTGTGATTCTTTAATAGTCATCTACAAAAGTAGATGTTTAGGAATGTTTGTGGAATAAATACATGAATGCTTTCTTCAGAGCCCGGTAAAGAGCAGCTTGCTATCTGCCCTTCCCACTTCTTGCGTCTGGCCCTTTGGCTCATCTGTCCATGTAGAAGGTGCTCCTGCAGTTCTTTGGAATTCTGTTCCACTTGAAGATGCTGGGTGAGCACTCACTCCCCCAGACTTACCCCCAGGCAGAGCTGTTCTGTGGTGTTCAGTGGCACTGGGTTCAATGCCGCCCACTAGACTGTGAACTCCTTCATGTCCAGGGCCATGCTCTCTGCATCCCTGCATCTCCCTTGTTGCATACAGCCCAGTGGCTCCCAGCCCCAGCCCCGCATCAATGTCTCTCTGCAACTTTGGAACTATTCAGGAGCCCTAACCGCCACCTCCCACACCAGGTTTAAAGAATCAGATGGTTCTCAAATGGGAGGGTATGTGCTCCTGGAGAGCTTGTTAAAACACAGAGCGCTGGCCCCACCCCCAGAGATTGTGGGGTGGAACCAAGAATTGGTTTCTGCAACAAGTTCCCAGATGATGTTGACGCTGGTCTGAAAAATGGCTCTTAGAGGACCATGATCTAGGGGTGAGGCCCGGCCATTCTGTTTCTAAGAAATGGAACCACAGTGCCTCTGACCGGCAGGCCGAGTGTGACTGGCTAGCACATGGAAAAGGGGCTTGATAAATAATTAATGGATTAAATGATTCACTTCATCTGTCTCAGTTCTAGCTCCACAAATAGATGATAAGTAACTTGTAGTCAGAGGCTGGGTCTTAGACTGCTTCTCCTGCAAATTTTGTTAGGTAGAGCCCGGGGCTGGGCCCTGAGTTCGTACTCAGCACCTACTTTTGGACAAGTCACAGCCCTTTCCTGCCCCTTTTCAGTATTTCTGTCCGACGAAAGCCAAGGAGAACTAAAGTTGCCTCTTTCAATCCTTGAATAGGAGGAATGCAAGTTCCTTGTCAATTTCTTTGAAGCACTAGTGCCTGAGATGTTTACAGGGAAGTATGCTCTAGCCATTCATTCTCTACATCTTAGAAAAGCAGAAAAGCAAAAACCTGTCTCTGACCCAAACTATCTTAAATAATTCAGCATGATTCAAAAGTTCCTGTTCCCAAGGTTCTTGTGTCCCATATCTACTGTTTTCCAGTTTTTTTTCTTCAAATACACAGTTGGTATTTATATGAGCCAGTATTCAGGAAATCATTAAAACCTGTAGAGAAGCCACTCAACAAAATATGCTTCCAAGGACTATCTTTCCCAAAATGTCAGTATTTATTTATCTTCTCAGGGAAAAAAAATTAAGTTCATGAGAATACAGTAGGATTATTGCAATAAATTCTTATGACCAAGGTCTGTTCTGTGGTTCTTAGAGCATTTACTAGCTTTTTTATAAAATAGAATCATCATCATCATCAGGTAGAAGTCCTTATAAAAAATAAACATGGTAGATGTAAAAAAATGGATGACTTCTTCATTTTTTCCCCTTTTGGGCTAAAAATGGAAAAGAATTTTTAAAGCAACAATTGCTAGTCAACTGAGAGTATTTGTAGTGAATTATGGAAAATACCCACTCATCCTGGCAGACTCAGGGCATGACCCCTGGCCCAGGGAGCTGCCCCTCCAATATGCCCCAGCACAGCTCGGCATCTTTTCATCATGACAACACTTACCTCACTGTCTTATGATTCGTCAGTTGACCATCCCCCTATTCTGTTAAGCGTAAGACAGTTATCCTAAGATTGGAGCCATATAGAAAGCTAATACAAAAACCAGCACAGACCAGGCGGTGGCGCAGTGGATAGAGCATCGGACTGGGATGCAGAAGACCCAGGTTCGAGATCCCGAGGTCACCAGCTTGAGCACGGGCTCATCTGGTTTGAGCAGAAGCTCTCGAGCTTGAGCCCAAGGTCATTGGCTCGAGCAAGGGGTTACTCGGTCTGCTGAAGGCCCGCTGTCAAGGCACATGTGAGAAAGCAATCAATGAACAACTAAGGTGTCACAATGAAAAACTGATGATTGATGCTTCTCATCTCTCTGTTCCTGTCTATCCCTCTCTTCTCTCTCTCTCTCTCTCTCTAAAAAAAACAACAAAAAAAACCCCAGCACAGAACACCAATTTTCAGCATTTGATGACTCCATGCAGCAGGCTCTGCACAGAGATGTTACATACACTCAGATGGTCCACTTGCCTGCTTGTCGAGTATCATTTGTTGCCTGCAGCATGGGGCCCAAATGAGACACAAGGGGACACTAGTTACCCTTGTCACCCACTGGGTCTCTGTTTTGTTTTCACCCCATGATGGGGCCGCACAGCTCTGTCTTCACAGTGGCCTGCAGGTACCCTGGAATGAGCACATTCTGGAAGGTTCATAGCCTGATATCTTCTGACTGAAAGTAGCTGTTAAATAGTTCTCAAGAGAGACTGGGATTTTGCTGGGCTTTCCAGACATTGTTTCAGTCTCTTTTAAAATCTCACTCTCTCTCTCACACACACACACACACACACACACTCACACTCACTCACACACACACACTCACACACACACACACACTCACATACACTTAAGTATGTTCATTTCTTTCATGCTTTGACAAATCATTGGTCTTTCCCACATTTTTCCAAACATCTTAGAACAGACCTGTATAGCAATGACTTCATGAACTTCTTAAGGAAATGACTCTTTTATATTTGAATCCCCAGTGCCCAACTCAACTCCTGGCATATAAAGGGGGCTACAGATCAGATATAGTATAGCAATTATATAGCTAGTATTCAATGAACATTTTTTTCTCGGCCACACTGTGAAGTTCCCTATGTGATCATCTTATTTAAGCCTCATAACCACCTGGGGAGCCATGCACTGCTCACAACACACCTTGTAGATGAGAACAACCTAGGACTCAGGGTGGGGGGAAGTACCAAGCCCAAGTTCAACAGCCAGAAAGGGCTAAAGCAGCTTTTGAACCCAGGTCTGTCTAGTTTCAAAGCCTATGTTTAACACAGCACAATACAAGGACAACAGTTGAACTATCCCTTGATTTTAGGGACTGAAGCAGTTTGCTGGCTTTGTTATCTATTGCTAAACTAAAATAATATACCCAATAGCAAAACATATATGAGAAAATAATGAGCAGTGCCTTTTTCAAGAGGGAGCTAAGTGAGACCCAGCTAGGTGAACAGGTCCACCAGGGCCAGCAGGCCGTAGTATCACCATCCCGGAAGTCCCCGAGTCTGATTTCTAGCACTAGGGACTGGTACTCCAATTGTCCACAGTGCCCGAATTCCCCTTTCCTGTTCTTGCTCTTAAATGGTCTTCTCCAGGAGAAGGCATTTTATCAAGATCGCATCATTCTATTATCTAGGCATGCTGGGAGTTAGCCAGCTAACTCATTAAATGGGATTGCTTTCTCTGATTAATGAGATGGCAGGCTATAATTGGAAGGGCACTTCGAGGCCGAGAGGCAATAGTGACTTGCCTAAGATCCCAGGGGGGATCTTCGGTGGCTGATATTAGAACCCCAGTCACCTAATTCTGTCATCCAGGACTCTTTTCCTTCCACTGTCTTCCTACCTGACTTGCTGGGTACCAGAGTCTGAGCGGAGAACTACTTTTCAGGCAAATTGAACGATCTGTGTGGGAAGGTCTGTAAGACCAAACCTGGGGGTTTTGTGCAAGAGGGACCACATAGAAAGGATCCAAAACAAATGTATTACCCTGGGCTTGCCTAGTCAAGGCACATATGGGAGTTGATGCTTCCTGCTCCTCCCTCCCCCTTCTCTCTCTCTCTCTCTCACTCTCTCTCCTCTCTAAAAATTAATAAAAAAATAAAAAATAAAAAAAAAACAAACAAATGTATTTAATAAAGAAATAGCTGCAGGGACGGCAGTGGTGCAGTGCTAAGTCAGGGCCAAGAGCTCCCTTAGAGAAAGGCAGTCACTTCACCCCTCCCTCCCAGCCCTGGAGGGGGACGGAATAGTGCTCTTCAAATCCAGAGGCCAGAGTTCCAGTCTCTGCTCCATCCTTTACACACACATCATTTACACTTAAGCAAGTGATTCAACCTCTGGGCCTTTATTTTTTCTGTATTCATGAAATATAGAGGATGTGCTGAGTGACTCCAAAATATTCTATCACTGACATTCAGGAGGTTAGGCCTGATGTCCTAAAGCCATTCAGAATATTCCACTGCTGTGATGACCACCTCTCCAAGTTCCTCTAAATTTGATTTTAGAATGCACAGCCCGCTGATAAATGGGTCCCAGGTATTTACTCCTCTGATTCCTTCATTCTCCTGGGAGTAACTGTATTCCTTAGTGTTTCTGCTCCTGAAACATTAATTTGGTTATCAGTCTCAGCTGCAGTAGAAATATTAACTGGACTAATTAATCACCAGAGAAATAGATAGAGTGTCCAAGTAGTGATGCCCTTGGAGGTCTTTCCTGGAGCCATACGCCCTGTGCTCGGGATGCTTAGCAAATCTTTCTGGGAGGAAGGAAGCATCATTCGGGAGATGTTATCTGTGTGGTGGAGCACAGCTGGACATCTCTCTACCACATCTCTCCACCGTTTTGCATAGCTGGGCAAAGGGAGCATCATCTATGAGACTTTACCCTCGGCATGTAGCATAGCTGGGCTTTAGCCTACAAGGGAAGTCTCACAGATACTGCTTCCTTCCTTCTGCTACGCAAAGTGTCCAGTGGTCTATACTGCTTTGGGATAAGTGGCCCTCCTCCCACTTCTTGCATTAGTTATCTGTGGCCTCCTAACAAATTATTCACCCCCAGCTGAGTACCTTAAGGAAACAAAACATTTTTTATTTCTTAGTTTCTGTAGTTCTGGCTTAGGAGTGCCCCTGAGTTTTCAGTCAAACTGGGGTTATGGCCATCTGAAGGCTTGCCTGAGACCCTGTATTAGTCTGCCTTAGTAACAGATCACAGACCGGGGGCTTAAACAACAGACATTTATTTTCTCGCAGTTCTGGAGGCTGGAAGTCCATGGTCAAGTTGCCAGCAAATTCAGTTTCTTGTGAGGGCTCTTTTCCTGGCTTGCAAACAGCTGCCGTCTCACTATGTCCTCACATGGCCTTTCCTTGGTCCATGGGCACAGGGAGGAAAGGAAGGGTAGGAAGGGAGAGGGAGAAAGAGAGAGAGGGTGCTCTAGTATCTTTTCTTATGAGGACACTAATTCTCTAGATTAGGGCCCCACCCATATGACCTTGTTTAACCTTAATTACTTCCTTAAAGGCCCCATTTCCAAATATAGCCACATTGTAGGGTTAGGCCTTCAACATATAAATTGGGAGCGGGAAGCACAAACATTCAGTCCCCAACAGCTTCCAAGGTGACATACTTACATGGTGCTAGCTGTTGACAGGAGACCTCAGTGCCTCCCATGTGGGCTGCTCCATGAGCTGCTTTGTCATCCTTATGCCATAGAGCCTAGCATCCCCAGCAGAGAGCTATCCAAGAGAGCAAAATAGAAGCCACAGTGTTGTTGTTGTTTTTTCTTTTTTTTTTTTTCTGAAGCTGGAAACAGGGAGAGACAGTCAGACAGACTCCCGCATGCGCCCAACCGGGATCCACCCGGCACGCCCACCATGGGGCCACGCTCTGCCCACCAGGGGGCGATGCTCTGCCCATCCTGGGCGTCGCCATGTTGCGACCAGAGCCACTCTAGCGCCTGAGGCAGAGGCCACAGAGCCATCCCCAGCGCCAGGGCCATCTTTGCTCCAATGGAGCCTCGGCTGCGGGAGGGGAAGAGAGAGACAGAGAGGAAGGCGCGGCGGAGGGGTGGAGAAGCAAATGGGCGCTTCTCATGTGTGCCCTGGCCGGGAATCGAACCCGGGTCCTCCGCACGCTAGGCCGACGCTCTACCGCTGAGCCAACCGGCCAGGGCCAAGCCACAGTGTGTTTTATGGTCTAGTGTCAGAAGTCACACATCATCATTTCTGCGCAATCCTATTAATTACAAATGTCAGTCATATTCCATGTAGGGAAAGACCTCCAATTCACAAATGTGGGCCCATAAGTACCACAGGATAAGCCACTGCGTACATGTCATCCACAGAAGACTGTCCCACCAGACAATATGCCTACACATTCTACAGTTGTTTAGTAAGAGCATTAGGCGAGGGAGCTAGTGTTATGTCTTCAAGTTTACTGGCCCATATTCATCTGTAAAGCCAGTAGCTATGGCCACTATCACAGCCACCTGGCTCATGCAGGTTCTCATTTGATTCGGACAGACGGTAATGAAACAACGGAGCCAGGAACTGGTGGGCCATTACCTTTATCCTAGCTTGCACCCAGCGGGCAAGAAATACACACAGTGTGAAAACACTTCCCTTTCCATTCAGGGCTCCCAAAGCCACTGACTTATCCGAGTTTCCTAGAATCAGTTTTCTACCTCACCAGTCTTATTCACCTCTGTTCCCCATCTCCTTCTCTCTGCACAAACTCTGCACAAACTGGCTTCTCCTTAAGCACTCTGCCATCTTGGCTGCTTCTCCTCTCCTCCACGTGGCCTTTCTCTGCTCTCTCCTCTAATGCTAATCTCAAGAACCAAGAGAGAGCAAGCTCCTGGTCTGACCCATTTTATAGTGTAGAAATCAAAACCTTTAATGCAATATACAAACAAGGAAGTCTCTGATACAAAGTCACTTAGAGTGGGAAAGGCGTAGTCTTAAAGCTAAGCCTTAGGCTATACTGACCCTGCCTGCTTACAGCCTGTCCCTCACACCCAATGCAAACTATAAGCAAGAAAACCTATATATCATATTTACAAACTTATTTGACCCAACACCATCACAAAGAGAAACTAGATTCTCAGTGACAAATGGAAGTCACGGTCAAGAGAAGGGACAAGGACTTGAGTCTCAAGACTACCTAAGTGAGGAGGGTGACAAGGTACGGCTCAGCATATACTTTGTCCTGCCATGGAGAACAACAGCTGAGAAGTATGAGGACTCATTGCAGGCCATCAACCCACCTTTTGGCAGAATGTCAGTATATGACAGATATGACAAGTGTCCAGTCCCAATGTCTTCTCTGAAAAAGAACAGAAAAGAATCAATGGAAGAAAAGACTAGGAATTTATAAGAAATTCCCTCAACCTAGAAGTTGAAAGACTAATACTTGTGAGCAAGTAAAGTGGGTCAGTTGTTTAAAAACAAATACTTATCAATGTTATGCTCTGTATACCTGTTAATGCTGCTCCCAATTTAATTCACTGTACAGTTCTTGTGAACGTTCCAGCCTGCCTCTGCTTAACTAGAGGGCAGAAGAAAAGAGGCTTTTGTATTTCTCGTACCTGGGCCAACATTTTAAGAGGGGGAGTAAATGTCTGGGGAGAGATGCGGTCATGGCCACAGGACTCAAAGGAGAGACGCTGGCAGGGGAGCAGAGGAAGTTCAGAGAGGAAGAGCAGGTAAAAGTTTTCAATTGTGCCCCCCCCCATACAATAGCTGAAGCTTAAATGCTCAGACCTGGGGAGTGCTTAGTGCCTGCGGAGAAGGGAAGAGCGCTGCGTTGCAGACGCTGGGCAAGCTTGAATGTCAGTGCTCTCCCCTGCACAAGCCTGAACCCTCGGGAACTCATCAACAGCGGGCCAGGGAGACGCTTCAATGTCAACTACATTTAATGTCATTGCTCTGTACTCTCTCGGCCAGATGCATTTCACATTTCATGGACAAGAAATTTAGTTTTATGGAGAAAACCTTTAGGAAAAACACAAAACAAAACATCCTCACCGAACTTCCTTGGAGGGCAATGTCTAGCAGCCCAATGGCTCAAACACTCTACCATAAGCTTCCCTTTCAGACATTTCTTACACAACCTCTATGCACAAAGTCCCTTCTTGGGCCCTATGGAATATTCAATAGAAGGCATAGCCCTGCACTTTAATCATGTGCAGTCTGGTTGGGATGTAGGCGACATATAACATGAAAAGATACAGGGGGAACTATGGAGGCAAAGAAAAAAAAATGACAAGATACTTGGCAAATACTTCTCTAATTTGGCCTGTAGAGAACAATCAAAAGAGGTTGTTCTGTAGCGGGGTATCCGTGGGCTTGGGCCACCATACAATGGACCACAGACTGGGTGACTTCAACAACAAGAGTGTGTTTCCTCACAATTCTGGGAGCTGGAAGGCCAAGATCATGATGTCAACAGGGTTGGTGTTTTCTGAGGCCTCTCTCCTTGGCTTATAGGTGACCCTCTTCTCTCCCTTGCCTTCACATGGTCTTCCCTCTGTGTGTATCTGTGTCCTAATTTCCTCTTCTTGAGGGACATCAGTCATATTGGATTAGAACTCCACCCTAATGGTCCCATTTTAACTTAATTACCTCTGTAAAGATCTATGTCCAAATACAGTCACATTCTGAGTTACGGGGAGAAAGGGTTGGATTTGGGTTGGAGGGGACACAAGTCAGCTCATGACAAAGGCTATTTAGTTTAGAGGAGGAACTATCCCACCCATGTGAAAAGTTACATAAATCTATCAATAAGGCTGCTGGCTGTCCTGCCTGCAGGTGTGCAGACTGGGCAGAGCTGAGGTGATGAAGAAATTGCCAAGGACCAGTGTGGTTTAAAGAAGGCTTTACTTGAGAGGCGGGCATTGAGCTGACTAGAAAGGAAAGTGAGATTTGGGTAAGAGTAGAGTGAGGGGGTGAGGAGAAGGACAGAGCATTCCAGGTGGCAGGGGTAGCATGGCAAATGATCCAGATGAGGCCCTGAGATGACAGAGGATTTGACTGCACCAATTATGTGAGACTAGAGCATTCATTGTGGGAGAGAGGAAGGGCTTGCGGAAGCAAGCCTGTACCGGGGTGTTGGGGGCTGGGCTGCAGTAGACTTTCTCTTCCTGGAGGCTTGTCCACTGGATAGTGAGGTAATAGCAACAGGAACGTTTGTGTATGGCCTCGTTCATAAATATCTCGTTTCCTTTGCACAACACTGAATGATATGAGCAGGGCATCATTACGACCATTCTGTGAATGAGAAGATTGAGGTGGAGAGGGCTTACTTTGCGTGACCAGCAGATGTGAAGGCTACAATCAGAACTGTGCTGTGGGCTAATTCATCTGACAGGCTGTGAAGAATGCTTTGGGGTGTGAAGAGGTGGGGGCAGGGAGCGATTAGAGATGAGAACAGGAGTGGTGTGATGAAGGCCTGAGTTCGGAGAGTGGTATAAAAGGAGAAAAATTAAACAGAGTTACTGCGTTGGTTTTGATGAATAAACATGCTAAAAATAAAACACTATGAAATAAAAATACCCCCTAGAAGGGTAACGCATTTGGTCATCATCAGACTTCTGTATCTCAGCATGAAGTAATTTATCAGATTCCTCTCTGACGTTGGTAAGCAGGAACAGCGGGAAGGTAATGCAGCTATGTTCCCATATGAGTCTGACAAGCACTTAGTATGTACACTAGAGGCATGTATTTATATATCTGCTCTCCCACTAGACCATGAGTTCTTCCAGAAAAGTGATGGTATTGTACTCATTTATGTACCCAATACCTAGTGAAATTCTCCAGTAGTTAGAAGTGCAATCTATACCTTTTGAATGAATGGATGAGTGAATGGAACACTGGCACAGGGGAGGAACAGCTTCATAAGCAGATAGAAAGAGGCCTGAGGACAGGTATGAGTAACTTCACATGTGTCCCCAAGACTCTTTTATATACACTTAGGTATATTGAACCTACAAGAAATCTCTTACAAGGCCAAAAATCTTTTTCTTTCTTTCTGTCTTTCTTTCTGTTTTTCTTTCTTTCTTCCTTATTTTTAAATTTTTGGTGAAAAGAAAGGAAATAGTGAGGCAGACTCCTGCATTCGCCCTGACCGAGATCCACCCAGCAACCCATCTGGGGCTGATACTTGAGTATCGAGCTATTTTTAGTGCCTGAACCTGATGCATTCCAACCAACCAAGTTATCCTCAGACCCCAGCGCCATGCTCAAGCCAATAAAGCCACTGGCTGTGGGAGGGGAAGCGAGAGAGAAAGGGAGCAAAGCAGATGGTTGCTTCTACTGTGTGCCCTGACCAAGAATTGAACCCAGGATGTCCATATGCAGGGCTGATGCTCTATTCACTGAGCCACTGGCTAGGGCCACAGGCCAAAAATCTTCAAGTAGTGGTTTTGACCTCCAGGTCACTACAGGCCTTTTTTCACGTATGGACTTTATTTTACAGAATTGCTGGGGCATTGGCACACGGGATGTGAAATAACTTATTTCATAGAATAAGCTTCTAGGCAGAAAGCAGTGGTTTCCTGTCCATGCTTCATCCCATTGATGCTCCAGGATTCTTTCCCATCTGCTCCCGGATGGTCTTCTGTCCTCTTTCTGCCTCCATCCCCACGTGTCTCTACTTAGCATATGGCGGGGCTCTCAAAACACCTGTTTAATGAACAAAGCCATCTGTAGAAAGTGGTGAGATAAGATGGAAGGACCAAATCATCAGTGTATTGACTTGTTTTCCTCTCATGATGTCTATCAAGAAGCCCAGTGGGCTGAAGTCACTTGACTTCTGTTCTTTTATTCCCATGGCATATAACTGTAATCAGGGGCTCCTAAATCAGTGTATTTCAGAAAGTAGGTTCTCTGAAAACTACAAAGATGGGTAAGACAGTCCCTGCCTTCCAGGAATTTATTCTCTCTGTGGAAAGAGCAAAGTCTTCCTAATTGGGGTTGAATTTATCCTGTTCTCTTTCTACATTAAGCAAATCCCATTCTCATGCATATAGCAAAAGTGCTAAGATTTTGAGAAGCTAAACAGCACTTTATTTTTTTTATCATAGCTCAGTGGGCTCTTCAGAGCCATGTGCTGTGGCATCTACTTTAGAGCCATATGCTTTGGTGATCATTTAGACATCTGCCTCTAGAAAATTTGGGGCTTCTAATGTCTGACCACCCCTCACTTGCTCCCCTTGCTTGAACACATGCATTGATTGTACAGGAAATAAAATATACCCTTTGCCTTAAAACGCAATGAGTGAATGCTATGTGAGGATACAGCCATGAGGGTGGAAGCTGCCCTAAATCTGCTTTTCTAACAAGGGACTGATGTTTCAAGTTGAAGCCGAGACATCAGGCTGATGCCCAGTACGTTGTCAAAGAAGAGGTCTTGATAATTTTTAAAAATTTTAGTATTGACCTTGGCCTTGTACCCAATTGGCTGTCTTCCTTGTAAATGTCAGGGAGATAGAGACGGGACTTCTGGGGAATGAGGGCAGAAGTTTAGGGAATTTGACATTTGGTCTTGGAGTTCTCCAATGCAAGTTCTATTCATCTCTTTGAAGGCCTGAGGTCTGGGGTTGAAAATCCCCGCTGCCCAAGGAAACAGTCCTAGACATCAATATGCGTCCTTCGTGCTGCACTTGTGGATGAGAGTGAGGCGCAGAGAAGTCAAGTAACATGTTCAAATTCGCATGGCTGTTAAGTAGCGGGACTTGGTTTCAAGCTCAGGTAGGCTCCAACATCTTCAGGTTGAACCACTCGAACAGATGAAAGATGACAGCTGGATTGCTCCTCCCGGGGGGTATCTGGATGTTAACAAGAGAAAAGCATCCTTAAGCCTTTCTGACTGCCTACGGACAGGATTATAAGCATCACTATTAGAATGGAGGAGATATGACGGAGAGCCTCTCATCTGAGTGGGATTGTGCCCTAAGACCCTAACTAGCTAGCATTCATGAGTCAGAGGGACTAATGCAGCCGGAGGGTACCTGCACTTGGCCCAGAACTTGCATGAATCTTCTCCTCCAGGGAGGGCTATAGGGGTGAGCTGAAGAGCAAGAGGTGACATGCAAAGTAACAAAGGTAAGACAACAGGTGCTGCTTTCTTGTGCCTTCATCAGCTCAGTAAGCCTAGGAAGTGCCACCTTGTTCTGCATTTTGTGGTGAGGGGCATGTTCACACCATAGCAGAGCACGCTGGCTCCATCAGGAAATGTGCAAGTGAAAGGGGTGTCCTCCCATTTCAGTTTCCGTGGGTCCAGAACTAGCAGAGCCCTTACTTCAGACAGGACAACACAGCGTCTCTCAACTAGCCAGTCACAGTTGGTTGTTAGGATAACAGATCAAAGCACAAAGATAACCCTTTAATGTTACTCTAGAGCAGGGGTCCCCAAACTAGGCCTGTGGGCCGCATGCGGCCCCCTGAGGCCATTTATCTGGGCCCCACCGCACTTCTGGAAGGGGCACCTCTTTCACTGGTGGTCAGTGAGAGTACTGACCACAGTACTGGAGTACTGTATGTGGTGGCGCCACAAAGTGGTAATCACAGTACTACTTCCGGTGACGCTGGACGTCATGCTCCGGAAGCGCGTCATATCACTTGTTACGGCTAGCAGTGACAAATATGGAACTGGACATTGACCATCTCATTAGCCAAAAGCAGGCCCATAGTTCCCATTGAAATACTGATCAGTTTGTTGCTTTAAATTTACTTGTTCTTTATTTTAAATACTGTATTTGTTCCTGTTTTATTTTTTTACTTTAAAATAAGATGTGCAGTGTGCATAGGGATTTGTTCATAGTTTTATATATATATATATATTTATATAAATATATATATATATATTTTTTTTTACAGTGACAGAGAGTCAGAGAGGGACAGACAGACAGGAACAGAGAGAGATGAGAAGCATCAATCATTAGTTTTTTGTTGTGACACCTTAGTTGTTCATTGATTGCTTTCTCATATGTGCCTTGACCATGGGGCTACAGCAGACTGTGTAACCCCTTGCTTGAGCCAGTGACCTTGGGTCCAAGCTGGTGAGCTTTTTTTGCTCAAACCAGATGAGCCCACGCTCAAGCTGGCAACCTCGGGGTCTCGAACCTGGGTCATCTGCGTCCCAGTCCGACGCTCTATCCACTGCGCCACCGCCTGGTCAGGCCATAGTTTTTTTTTTTTTATAGTCTGGCCCTCCAACGGTCTGAGGGACAGTGAACTGGACCCCTGTGTAAAAATTTTGGAGACCCCTGCTCTAGAGCTCTGGAGCAATGCTGTCCAACAGACAGTATAGACATAAAATGCAAGGCTACAAACAACTTAAAATTTTCTAGGAGTCATTTAAAAAAAAAGGCAAGAGAAATGGACAAAATGAATTTTAAGAATATATTTTATTTAGGCCCTGGCCGGTTGGCTCAGCGGTAGAGTGTCGGCCTGGAGTGCGGGGGACCCGGGTTCGATTCCTGGCCAGGGCACATAGGAGAGGCGCCCATTTGCTTTTCCGCCCCCACAGCCAAGGCTCCATTGGAACAAAGATGGCCCGGGCGCTGGGGATGGCTCCTTGGCCTCTACCCCAGGCGCTAGAGTGGTTCTGGTCGCGGCGGAGTGATGCCCCGGAGGGGCAGAGCATCGCCCCCTGGTGGGCAGAGCGTCGCCCCTGGTGGGTGTGCCGGGTGGATCCCGGTCGGGCGCATGCGGGAGTCTGTCTGACTGTCTCTCCCCGTTTCCAGCTTCAGAGAAATACAAAAAAAAAAAAAAAAAAAAAGAATATATTTTATTTAACCCTAAATATACAGAATATAAATATTTCAGCTGTGATCAATGTAAGATGTGAACAACATATTTTATTCTCTTTTGATTGCACCAAATCTTCAAAATCCAGTGTGTGTGTTATGCTTAGAGTGCATCTCAATTGCAACGAGCCACTTTGCAAGTACACCAGAGCCACGTGTGGCTTAGTGGCTAGGACAGCTCCATAGTCCCCTCAGTCTGAGGGGCTGGGACAGTGGTCAGGCATAGCTTAGCTGCACCCTCTGCTTCAAGTCTCCCAAGGCCACAGCCAATGTCTTGGCTGGTGCCAGCTTCTCATCTGGACACTCAGCCGGGGAAGGATGCTCTCCCCATTCACAGGGCCATTGGCAGCATTCTGGTTCCGTGGTTATAGGCCTGGGAGTTCCTGTGTTTTACTGGCAGTCGAGCAGAGACCACCCCAGGTCCCTGTCATGTGGCTCTCCCCTTAGGCAGTTCACACAAGACAGCTTGCTTCTTCAAGGCCAGCAGGAGTGCTTCTAACTCCAGGCTGCTGGAGGGAGTTTTATGTAATTAACATAATCACACGAGTGACGGCCTTGGCCATAGTCTCTTGGTTAGAAGCAAGTCATGGTCCCACCTAATGCAAGGGCCAGGTATTTTATTTATAAAAAAACCCCATGAATACCAAGAGGTAGAGATCATAGGGCCACCTTAAGGCCTGTCCATCTCAGTGGTATTATGCTCTTCAACACAGGTGGGGTATGAGGGTCAGGGAGAATGATTGGCAATAGTCACTCAACTTGTAGGGGACTAAGGTCCATGTGTTCTAATACCATGGCCAATGTTCCTTTCCCCACATCAGGACAGTGAGGTATGGATCCTGCCCTGAGGCAGCTTGCTAAAAAAATTGAGGTGGAATCTAGTAATAAGGCCACCAAGTACTCTGCCATGTCCCCACAAAGGCAAGAGGCTCGGCCCAGGGAGTAAGTTATCAGTGACTGCCACTGTGTTCTTGATATGCTCCTCCCTGGACCAATCAGAGATACCATAGATGACATGTGGCACTTTGATTGTAGATAAGAAATTGTGAGCTCATGTCCAGGAGTAAAATGCTTATTTTATTTTATTTTTAATTTTTAAATTTTTTTTACAGAGACAAAGAGAATCAGAGAGAGGGAAAGATAGGGACAGACAAGAACAAAGAGAGATGAGAAGCATCAATCATTAGTTTTTCGTTGCAACACCTTAGTTGTTCATTGATTGATTTCTCATATGTGGCTTGACCGTGGGGCTAAAGCAGACCTAGTAAGCCCTTGCTCGAGCCAGTGACCTTGGGTCCAAGCTGGTGAGCTTTGCTCAAACCAGATGAGCCCGCACTCAAGCTGGCAACCTCGGGGTCTCAAACCTGGGTCCTCGGCATCCCAGTCCGACACACTATCCACTGTGCCACCACCTGGCCAGGCTAACTGCCTATTTTAGAAATCTATCCAGCCAAGAACCTCATCCAGAACTTTTTCTAGGTGATTTTACACCAGGAATCCCGAATCCCCAATTTTCTTCTTCTCCCACTAGGACTTTAACTGTGGGACTCTGAAGTCTAAAACTACTTGCTCTGCCAGGTGCCACGGAAACTTGCCTAAAGAGTCACTCTCTAATCTCAGGCTCACAATTCAACAAATTTTAAATCATATTGGTATTCCTCAGGGAAGTGCCCAGATGATCAGAACTCTCATTTTCTCCTCTATCCTACCCTGGACACCCAAGATCAAGGTCAAACCTGAAGTAAAACTTTGACTAGATTTAACTTAATTTTCTCTTTCAGGCTCTGCCAGGGACAGTAGCCCATCTGCTGGGCCACAGTGGGGAGGAGGAAATTTGAATGAATAAGTTTGACTGAAGTCTTTGTGTGCACCATGCAAAATCATAGGCATTATAGAACACAGTCCCTGTCTTCAAAATGCATTCACTATGCTTTTAGGGAGGAAATACGTATATCATGAATGATGATTACAAGATAATGTAAGCCACCTCATAAAAATTATTGCAATTCACTCAGTAATAACTTATCATGGTTAAGTTATAAGTTATAATACAGGGTACATGCCTTAGCATTGCACAGAGGGAAATGCCCACTGCGAACCAAAATCTGGTAACCTGAGCTACTGTTAGAAAGAGACCTAGATTTAGAGCAGTGGCTCTCAAATGGGAACGATTTTGTTTACTAAGAAACATTTAGCAATGCTTGAAAATAATTTCTGATTGTCACAACCCGAAGGAGAGGATGAGGTTACAGAGTGGTGCAACTAGCAAGCAGTGGACGGAGGCCAGGGATGCTGCTATACAGGCCACCACACAGAGGACAGCCCCGCCCCCAACAAAGAAATACTTAGTCCCAGATGTCAATAGCACTGTAGGCGAAAAACTCTGGTCTAGTGTTAGCAGAGTTTTAGTGAAGCCTTTTAGTGAGGTTGATGCGAGAGGGACCTGGAATGGGGATGGGGAAGGGGAAGGGGAAGGGTATAGAAGAGAAGCAGATGGAGGAACAACAGAGACACCAGGCCACCACCCCACACTCAATCTAGAGGGTTCACTCCATCAACTAATGACAACCCATCTTCAGACAAATGGATTGCCAACAGTAACAAGTGTAAAAATGCCCAAAGTTAGGATCTTAAAACATTACCACTGAAAGGATGCTTAGAGCTCTAGTCTAACCTCTTTGTACTACAGATGTGTGAAAGCTGAGCCCTAAAGCGAAGGACTTGATCACCCAAGGCCACAAAGGTTGTCACACAGCAGAAATGCTCTTGAACCCTGACCCACCCCCCATTCACAGGCCAGTCCTCTTTCTTCTGTTTTATTTTTTATTCTAACTGTGCAATATTAACTTTTTGAACATTTTGCATCCTACTGAGTTGGTAAGTATTCTTTAGCTCAGAGGTTTGCAAAGCCTTTCTGTAAAAGACAAAAAGTAGTAAACATTGTAGATTTGGTGGGCCATGCGATTTCTGGTTCCAAACACAGCGTTTAGGCAAAAGTCGGTTTACAACTGTTCATATGGAAAATAATACAATAATTAATAAGTAGTGATACCAGGAGTAAACTCTGTTTTGTGTACTCACTCACAGCGATAAGCCGACTTTTACCGCACCCTGTACTGCGCTCTTGTGGTGCGTGCTTTGTAGCCTTAGACAATACAGAAGCAGGAAGCAAGCGCTCCAGTCAAGCTTATTTATGGACACACTAAATTTACACTTCATATAATTTGCATGTGTCACAGAACATTAATCTTTTATTTCTTTCAACTATTTAAAAATTTTAAAACCATTTTGAACTCCTGACCATCCAAAAGGGGGGCGAGGGAGAGGAGACAGGAAGGCGGAGTGGGGCTGGACTTGGCCCAGAGGCCACCCCCGCGGATGAGCTACTCTGCGGAACCCCCCTCACTTCCCTCTCTCACCTTGTATCATTATAAATGTCCTTTGGGAGTGGAAGGTAGATCTCCACATTCTAGCACCGAAAAACTTCCCAAACCTACCGAAAGTAAGTTACAGACAATTCAAGGCAAAACAAGGGTTTCTATTTCTGTACATAGAGCAAAATAAAGGAACATCTTCTAGAAGAACACGCATCAACTTAATAACAGAAAATGCTTGGGGGAGGGGAGGAGGATTGTGAAGAATGGCTCATGGGAGACCTTAAAGTGTGTTTACGTTTTATACTGAAAATATATTTATGTATTAGTCTTGTAACTTTATAAAGTTTTACATTTAAAAAGAGTTAATGTGTATCTTATCCTAGTTTGATAAATATGCTTTGCTACCCTCTTTCCCCTCCTCTCAACCCCTCCTTCCCCCCACGCGGTTCTCTCTGAGGGTTCAGGTAGAGAAACCTGGAGAGGGCTCTACAGGCAGAGGCTTCAGGCCCTGAGGTTTCTAGCTACTCTCTGTTATTGGGGGCTGGGGAGATGCCCTTCCATTAAAAACCAAACAAAATAAAACGAAAAACAAACACTGCTCTTTTTGCTGGGGCCCTGGTGGTCCAGGGCCCTTAGGACCTGACTCTGGAAGAGGAGGTAGACAGAAACGTGAGATTGAAGGCTGTCGGTTCCCTGGTGTCTGGGTCGTGGCTCTGGAAACGTCCAGCCCATGTGGTTTCAATCACCCAGCCTGGCGCCTTCCGCCCCACGCAGAAGCCCAGCAGCTCGGACGCCCAACTGAATTCTTTGTTTGCGAGGAGCTGGGCCGCCCGCGGTGGCCTCCTTTGGAGAGCCTAGACTGTCCCCTTTGCATCAGAGACCGGAAATCGCAGGACAGCCCAGGCAACAGGCTGCAGGCTGCGCACTGGGAGAGCCCGCTGCTGGGCTGCTCAGGATCCCTGGGGAGAGAGTAACCCTGAGACCTCTTGGCCAGCAGCGGCCAAAGCAAACAGCCACGCATGTCCCCAGCGCAGCCTCTGGTGAACTGTTTATTCTTAGGAGATGGTCCTCTCCCCTCTGGGACCCTCCCGGCTCCTGCAGCCTTTTCTTCTCTTTCCCTCCCGCTGCCCCTTCCTGCTCCTGAAAGGGCTTCCTCTGAATTTGATACCCCTTTGTGAACTTTCAAAAAAATGTCTGCAAGGAAAATTAAACATTGTAATGCAGAAAGTTATTTTGATTTTCTAGAAAAGTTGTACAGAAATGTCTATGGGGCTCAGGAAACTGGGCACGAGAGGATTACCTACCCAGTTTGGAATGACAGACCTGTCAGTCTATGTTGGCAGCTTTTCACATCTGCAACCAAACAAAGGCTGTTAGCCAGCCTGTAAGTAAACTCCAGTTGTTAAAGTTATACTTAGTGCCTACATAGCAGAAGGTATTGCTTAAAAATAATAATCCAGGTGCCAGCTATGAAATGTTACACTGAAAATAAACCTATGGGCAAATAAAACTATAGGCGATCATCTTACTTCAAATAACCCAACACCCAGCCTGTACTCCTGAAAAATATCTCTGACAGGCTCTTTACTTGGGACTTTTTTCCCTGTTCTTTCTTGGAACATTAAATGTCAGTCTTTAGCTTTGCACATACATAGCTTTAGTTTCTAGACTCTATAAGATTGCCATTTTTCACAGAAATGTTTTACATTTGAGAGCATCAACACAACCCCTGCAAAGATGTTTGACATCTTTTCCGGGTATTTCGTTGTTTCAAGGTGAATAAGGAAAAAGGCTGAAAAATTTGTTTATGCTACTCCTGGATTTACTGCAGCTGGCCTCCACGAAACGAAGCCTTCTCCTCGCAGTCTGTTTGTCACACGGCTAACACAGTTCTCATGCTAGAGGGTAAATTGGAGCATGAAACACCCCTGCTTAAAAGTTCCTTTGGCTCCTCGTTCTCTATGAGCCACAGATAAATGCTGATCTCCTTAGTATGTCATGGACACTGTTCCAATCGGGCCCCATCCAGCTTTTCCAGCACATACCAGTCTTTAGGTCCTGTCAATTCTACATCAAAGTGACTTTAAGTTTCTCGTCTTTCCCTAAACACATCTCCAGGTCATCCCAACAACTCTGGAATTCCTTAGTGGGCAAGATTAACCTCAGACCACAGAGAAACAGGAAACGTTAGGGTAACTGCTATTTAGAAAGTAGATTCGTGTCGTAGGGCTGCTGCCCACTCACTGACTGTGTGCCCTGGTGTGGGACTGGATCAGCTCTGGAGAACAGAAATGATATCTGCAGTGCGCTCAAGGAGGTGCTGTCTGTGTAGGCAGAGGCCCTGCCTTAGCACTTGGGGTGAGTTCTTCTTCCTTAGAAGTTTCTAACTTTCTTTCCACTTTTGTACTCCTTATAATAATAGCTAAGATATAGTTTATACTATGTGCTATGTGCTTTAAAACAAGCATTCCTATGTTTAATCCTTACAATAACCTTGTGAAATGGGGACTATTATTATGCATTTTACAGAAGATAAAACTAGATTTAGAAGTTAAGGATCTTATTTAAGGCCATATAGTAAGTGGCAGTATCAGAACGCCCATCTGACCCAAGCCCACTCAGGTGACCACTCCCTATACTGTGTTTAAACCTACTATTTCAAGAATTTGGAGGAGATAAGTTCTGTATTTGTTTTGTGATTGTCCATTTGTTTGTTTTGTTTTGCTTCTAACCTTAAATTCATAAAATTAAACTAAAAGAAATTGACAGTGTTCTCTGAGACTCAAAATATTGTTTCTTTCTTATTTATGGTCTAACCACTGTGCTACTCAGAAATATTTCTTAATGGAACAGATGTGGCAAGTGAAATATCTATACCTTTTATATTTGAGGGAGAGAACAAAGAGCTAAAACTAAATGGTCAAGCTGTTTTGGGGGAAGAAAAAATGATCATTTACATCCTGTTTTGGAATGCTGCACAGTCGGCCTTTGTATCTGCAGGTTAGCATCCACAGATTTAAGCACCCACAGATGAAAAATAAGGGGGGGAAATGGTTACACTGCTCCTGTTACGACAAACCTGTGGTTCTGTCCTTAAGCAGTTTATTTGACCTCTCTAAGCCTCAGTTTCATCATCTGTTAAATGAGAATTTAAATTATACCTCCTTTATAGAGTGGTTGCACGGTTTAAATAAGATAACGTTCATAGACCTCTTAGCAACTACTCAATAAAATTAGCTATTAGCATAGAAGTTTCACAGAGTTCCTCCTACCTCTATACATTTTATGACTCAATTTGAAAAAAAAAGTAGTAGTTAGGCTTAAAATTATTAGGTCTATAGTGACTTTTTTTTCTTGTCATTATTCCCTAAACAACACAGTATTACAACTAAAGGTCTACCAGAAAGTTCTGTCCATTTCTATCACAACAAGTTTCGACACGTAAGCACATGTTTATTTGGCGCATGTGTGCCTCTCTATTTCTATCACTTAATGTATACATACTGACATAGCAAATTAACTAAAACAAAGTTGATTCACGTTAGTCTTATGTGTGAAGCGATAGTGTACCCATGGCTACTGATAAAGTTCATTTACGCCACTGTAATTTTTACGAATTTCAACAAGGAAGAAATGCTACAGAAGCATGTAGAAATTTATTGAAAGTGTTTGGTGAAGGTACAGTTTCTGATAGGACGTGCAGAAGATGGTTCGAAAAATTCAAAACAGGTGATTTCGACCTTTCTGATAAGCCACGTTCTGGGTGACCATCTTTGATCGATGACGATGTCGTTAAGACCATGTTGGAGCAAGATCCTTTTCTGACAACATCGGAGATCGCAGAAAGGCTTAATTCAGCTCAGCAAACCATTTTGGACCATATTCGGAAGATAGGATTGGTGTGGAAATATTCAAGATGGGTGCTACATGAATTAAGTCAGAAGAATTTGGATGATCGAGTCGTCCAAAAACGGACAGAACTTTTCGGTAGACCTTATATTATACTTATCATTTACATTGTAAAGGTATTAGAATCAATTGAGGGATGATTTGAAGTATATGGGAGGTTATGTGTAGGTTATATGCCATTTTCTTTTTCTTTTTTCTTTTTGTATTTTTCTGAAGTTGGAAACGGGGAGGCAGTCAGACAGACTCCCTCATGCGCCCGACCAGGATCCAAACGGCACGCCCACCAGGGGGCGTCGCTCTGTTGCGACCAGAGCCATTCTAGCGCCTGAGGCAGAGGCCGCAGAGCCATCCTTAGTGCCCGGGCCAACCTTGCTCCAATGGAGCCTCGGCTGCAGGAGGGGAAGAGAGAGACAGAGAGGAACGGGGAGGGGGGGTGGAGAAGCAGATGGGCACTTCTCCTGTGTGCCCTGGCCGGGAATCGAACCCGGGACTCCTGCACGCCAGGCCGATGCTCTACCACTGAGCCAACCGGCCAGGGCCTTATATGCCATTTTCTATAACTCTGTTATTTAAGGGGGGTCCTGGAACCAATATCTCTCAAATACCAAGAGACAACTGTACAGTATATTCTACTTAAAATCAATTTGAGGAAGAAAAAAAAAGATTATGCAAGTCTTAGCACATTTACCACTGTGCTTAAATATAAGGTGACCAACATTTTTACAATGAAAAGGACAAAAATAAATTGAAGAAAATACTGTAAATGAAAGAAACATTTTATTCATTGCAATAATAATACACAATAATATGCTAAATGCATAATAAAAACATTTGTAATATTTTATATTGTAATTATACTTACATGCCTTTTAATTTTTAATAATAATGTAAGGAAAAAGTACTCATTTAGTACTTTTCCATTGAATGAATTTTTTTGTCAATTTATCATCTTGTAACAATATATTGTAAATATCTGAACAGGAAATATCCTTCATATTGAATTTTACATGAATTGTGCTTACCTGTCTATGATTGAATATTCACTGAGAAAGAAATAATCGTGAGTCTACAATGTCGTATGTGCCATGTTGTGTTTCAGTAAGAAGTACACAAAGCCATTTGCACACTTGGTATATTGCACGCTCCCTCAAGATCTCCCATGCGAAGCTCATGCATCTCATAATCGCATCTCGCCACACTGTACTGATCCTTGACGAATCATCATGTCAAATACAAATACATCATATCACATGCAATGGATCGGATCGACTCTGCATCGATCGAATACAGACATTTACAGATTAGTCTTCCAATATCAAAAAGGAGGACATGTAGGAGGACACTTTTTGAAGGAGGACAGAACTTACAAAAGAAGGACTGTCCTCCCTAAAGGAGGATGATTGGTCACTTTATATGCACATGTGTACCACAATAGTGTTAAGAAGCAACTTACAACCAAGTTTTAGATTTATGTATTACTTTCTTACTTATGAACTATTTTTTTTCCAAATACTTTAAAAAAATTGCTCTATATTTTCCTACATGGAGTGGTGCTGGTCACAATGGGAAAGGACCGCCAGGCAGGGAAAGGGGACTCCTTTTTGTCTGGTTGACAGCCTCGCTTTTCACTGGGCTTAAATGAAGGCTGGTGAGAGTGTTTTCCCTGCTGACCTGTGTCGACACCATCCAGCCCATACCATTTTTCTTTTTTTCTTTTTATTTATTTATTCATTTTTTAGAGAGGAGAGAGAGAGGGAGAGAGAGAGACAGAGAGGAGAGAGAGACAGAGAGAGAGAGAAGGGGGGAGGAGCTGGAAGCATCAACTCCCATATGTGCCTTGACCAGGCAAGCCCAGGGTTTCGAACCGGCGACCTCAGCATTTCCAGGTCGACACTTTATCCACTGCGCCACCACAGGTCAGGCCATTTTTTATTTTTTATTTTTTTATTTTTTTATTTTTTACAGAGACAGAGAGTGAGTCAGAGAGAGGGATAGACAGGGACAGACAGACAGGAATGGAGAGAGATGAGAAGCATCAATCATTAGTTTTTCTTTTTCTTTTTTTTTTTTAATTTTTTTTTTATTTATTCATTTTTTTTAGAGAAGAGAGAGAGAGATAGAGAGAGAGCAAGGAGAGAGAGAGAAGGGGGGAGGAACTGGAAGCATCAACTCCCATATGTGCCTTGACCAGGCAAGCCCAGGGTTTTGAACCGGCGACCTCAGCATTTCCAGGTCGACGCTTAATCCACTGCGCCACCACAGGTCAGGCCATTTTTCTTCTTAATTCCTGTCGCTCAGATTGTGAAGAACTATGTCTTCTTTCTTTTCACTTTGCCAAACCTTTCCAGGGCAGAGAAAGGCTCTGAGTCTTGATGGCCCTGGGCCACTGCCAGCATCTCTCAGGTCTTCTAAGAGGCCCTGGTGGCTGTGAAGGTGGGAACGGCTTCCGGGGGGCACTTACATCCCGCAGTCCCCTACTCAGGCCCCAGAGCTTTACATTTCCCAGTGATGAATGCCATGTAGTATTCTCTACTCCCACCCCTAACTTTCTTTACCTTCTTTTCTTTTTAATACTTTCACTTCCTCACTATCTGCATTTCTATGAAGGGAGATTCTTCTCTGCCCTGCTTTAGCACGCTCTTTCCCGAGTGTGGGCAGTGTTCTCTGTGTGGCTTAGCGGCTCTGACTGCTAAACAGAGCAAGAGACAACATTCAATTCTTGGCTCTCTAAGTTATATTTATTTCACTGGTATTTTGGGCTTGGAGCTTGCAACAAGGGAGAAATGGGTGTTTTGTTGAAAAGGAATTGGTGGGTGAGTTAGATGTGAAAGTAACACAATAGTTTCGGGGGGGGGGGACAGTCCCCTGGGAGTTATATAGCCTGGGTTCTGGTCCCAACTTTACCTTTAACTTGCATCAGTGTGAACAGTGGTTAAGACACAAACTCCAAATGACAAACGTATGGTTCAATATGGTTCAGAAAGTGGCTGTGCCATTTACAGATTGTATTTCCTCAGGCGGTTTATTTGATTTCTCCAAGCCTCAGTTTCATCCTCTGTAAAAACAGAATAAAAATTGTATCTATTTTATAGAGTGGTTGTTAAGGTTTAAGTAAGATAATGTTCACAGAGCTCTTAGCAAGTGCTCAATAAGATTAGCTACTAGCGTAAAAGTGCCACAGGGTTCCTCCTATATCTGTACATGTTAATGACTCAATTTGAAAAGGATCCTTGATAATTAAATTTTTAATTATTTTTTATTATTAACGTGTAATTCTATTTTTTTGCTTTTGATTTTTAAGATGTTTCTTCCTGGTTTGTTTAGAATTTTTAAAATCATAAATTAGTGTTAAATTTGTTCAATTCTTTTCTTCATCTACTGAAATGATGTTTTCCTCCTTTTGTATAAATATAGATTATTAGAATGATTGATTTTTTTTTTTTTCAGTGAGAGTAGGGGAGATACAGAGTCAGACTTCTGCATACGCCCTGACAAGGATCCACCCAGCAACACCCCTATCTGGGGCCAGTGCTCTGCCCATCCCATCTGGGGCCATGCTCGCAATTGAACTGTTTTTAGCATGACCTGTGGTGGCGCAGTGGATAAAACATCAACCTGGAACACTGAGGTCACTGGTTCAAAACCCTGGGCTTGCCTGGTAAAGTCACATATGGGAGTTGATGCTTCCTGCTCCTCCCTCTCCTCTTTCTCTCTGTCTCACTCTCTCTCTTCTCTAAAAATAAATGAATAAATAAATAAATAAAAATTAAATTGAACTGTTTTTAGCACCTGAGGTGGAGGCTCCATGGAACCATTCTCAGTGCCTGGGGCTGATGCGCTTGAACCAATCGAGCCATGGCTGCAGTGGGTGGGGGAGAGAGAGAGAGAAGGGAGAGGGAAATGGGGAGAAGCAGATGGTTGCCTCTCCTGTGTGCCCTGACCGGAATCGAACCCAGATCTTCCACAAACCAGGTTGATGCTCTACGGTTGAGCCAACTGGCCAGGGCCAATTGACTTTTTTAATGTTAAACCAACCTTACTTGGTCTGATACATAATTCTTTGTATTTATTGCTTGATTTGATTATGTTAAGAGATGATTACACCTATGTTCACGAGGAATATTGGTTTGTGATTTTTCGTGTGTGTGTGTGTGTGTGTGTGTGTGACACTTATCTGGTTTTCAGGATCAGAGTAAAATATGTTGAGAAGTGTTCTCTCCTTCTTTATTTTTTGGGCTTGGGTAGAATTGCTATCACTTTCTCTCTAGAAAGGTTTAGCTCTGTGAATGAGTCTGTCCTCTTTCTCTCTCTTTCACTCTTTCAAATTTTGCACAATAGCCCTTAATAGTTTTTCTTTAAAAATTAGAAAAGAGAAAAAAATGTGAGACCTTTCAGCGTGTTGACTGCATAATAGAGTCTCTTTTATATCACACCAAAAGGTAAAGAAAAAATGACTGTGGCTACAGAGAAAACTATGTTAAGGGAAATGCAAAGGAAGGAAAATTTTCATGGAAAAAGAACAGCCTGATAGCTTGCTTCTTGTGCTTTTGAGAAACTACACTGTAAACCGGATTATTTAGCTTGGTTGTAAAACCAGGCAAAAGAAATCTGACACTTCAGAATCTACCACACAAAATCAAATATGTAAGAAATAAAAACTTTAAAATTAAATTTAAGGCCCTGGCCAGTTGGCTCAGTGGTAGAGCGTCGGCCTGGCGTGCAGAAGTCCCAGGTTCAATTCCCGGCCAGGGCACACAGGAGAGGCGCCCATCTGCTTCTCCACCCCTCCCCCTCTCCTTCCTCTCTGTCTCTCTCTTCTCCTCCCGCAGCCGAGGCTCCATTGGAGCAAAGATGGCCCGGGAGCTGGGGATGGCTCCTTGACCTCTGCCCCAGGCGCTAGAGTGGCTCTGGTCGCAACAGAGCGACGCCCCGGAGGGGCAGAGCATCGCCCCCTGGTGGGCAGAGTGTCACCCCTGGTGGGTGTGCCGGGTGGATCCCTGTCGGGCGCATGCGGGAGTCTGTCTGACTGTCTCTCCCCGTTTCCAGCTTCAGAAAAATACAAAAAAAAAAAATTTAAATTTAAGTATCTGGATATAAATAAAGTCCAAATGTTTTGACAAATATAACAAGTTTTATGTTGGTGAAGTTGGTTATTATTTTCAAAGCTGCTTCCTCTGGTGTGGACTAATCTAATTGTTCCAATTGTTTTCATAATAGTGAGAAAAACAGAGCTAGTTTCTTCCCCTTGAAGCTTATAATTGTACGAATAAGACTCAGTAATAAAAGAAAAATAATTATAAGTATAAAATTGTATTAAACCTGATAAATTAAATATAATTAAATGAATGTTATTAAGGAAAAGTATAGCAAGCTATGAACACTTAGTCCCATAAACCTGGCTCAATAGTTGAAAGCCGGTCAATATTTACTTAATGAATGCATAAGTGATGAATAAATTAATTAGTACTTTCCAATGAGCTTTCCAGACAATTTCTGTGTTCCTCTGAAAAATTAATTAGTTCAGCTCCCATTCATTGAAGGCCTATTTGGTAACAAGTATTGAATAACTACAAAGATGGATACAAAAATTTCTCTCCCTAGGGAGCTTAATGTCTAGTGGGAGAAAAGATGAGGAAATATATAGGCACAGGAAAATATGAAAATCATCATAGACGTGTCCATTCCCACTATGGGAAAACAGATAAATTCATGCCATTTGGGCAAAGCCACTATTTGACCTGGCTCCAGAGGAAAACAGATTTTCCAAGCAGAGAAGGTGAAGTGACAGAGAGCAGGAGCAACTCTTTGTGGTTGTGAACTGGACTGTGTCTTTGTCATGTACAAACGCTTACCCCAGCATACTGTCTCGTGGATGAGCAACATGGTCAGTTACTGGTATGTTTAGGAATTAGTCAATCCTGCCATAGAACGAGGGTGGAGGAAGCGAGATGAATGAGTACTAGGGAATGTGGTCTAAGACCATGTCTCGAAAAATCTTGAATGCTCACGAAGTTTTCACTTGACCCTGCAGGGAGTGAGGAGACCACTAGAGGTTGTTAAGTAGGACATTGCTCTACAAACTCTTCCACTAAAGTGCTCCTAAGAGCAGAGGAGCACTCATGTCACCTCTGGGGACTTGGAAACATAGCCCAAACCACCTGCCTAAAGAAATGAGAGTATTCTTCTTTAAGTCTTACTTTAGCTTAAAAATGCATAACTGGATAGCTGGATAGCTCAGTTGGTTAAAGCGTCATCGCCATATGCAAAGGTTGTGGGTTCAATCCCTAATCAAGGTTGATGTCAATGTTCCTGTCTTTTTATCTCTCTCCCTTCCTTTCTCTCTAAAATCAATAAGTTAAATTTTTTTTTAAAATATGTATGAATTTTGTATTCTATTCCATGTATATATTTTAAAATATAGAACATTGTTTTCAATTACTTACCATTTAGTAAAATGACACTCTTAAGAAAATGCTGATTATATGATTGTTCTATAACTCTCTGTGGCCTTGTCACTCTGCCTTTAACCACCCAAGGAGATGAGCATATCTTTTTTTTTGTTTTGTTTTTTCTGTATTTTTCTGAAGCTGGAAACGGGGAGAGACAGTCAGACAGACTCTCGCATGTGCCCGACCGGGATCCACCCGGCACGCCCACCAGGGGGCGACGCTCTGCCCACCAGGGGGCGATGCTCTGCCCTTCCGAGGCGTCGCTCTGTTGCGACCAGAGCCACTCTAGCGCCTGGGGCAGAGGCTGAGGAGCCATCCCCAGCGCCTGGGCCATCTTTGCTCCAGTGGAGCCTCGGCTGCGGGAGGGGAAGAGAGAGACAGAGAGGAAGGAGAGGGGGAGGGGTGGAGAAGCAGATGGGCGCTTCTCCTGTGTGCCCTGGCCGGGAATCGAACCCGGGACTTCTGCACGCCAGGCCGACGCTGTACCACTGAGCCAACCGGCCAGGGCCGAGTATATCTTTTTGAGGAGTACAAAATAAGGAAAATATCCATTTTAGCTTACTACTGTATCTTCAGCACCTCCCACAATGTCTGACACTTAGCCGGTGCTCAATGAGTATTTATTAAATGAGTGAGTGAAGGGCATCGAGTGACATGACAGGACCAGGTATTTTAAAAAGTGACATGGGCAGATAGCTGTTAGATTACAGAAGAGGCACACTGTAGATTGGGGATTTGGCACTGCAGGGCAGGTGTCTGCTGCCGCACAGGCCTGTGTGCTAAGTGAAATAAGCCCTCATCCCAATTCACTCACCTTTGACACCACCGCCCATCGAAAGCTTGGAGATTTCAGAGGGGGTTGTTAGATGGGGAGCAAAAGGAAGTCTCCACTTACCTCCAAGTTAACAGCAAAGAATGGTAAACCACTCAGCAGGGAAAACTGTAGATAAAAACAGAGACTATTGATAAACTAGAAACAATAACCAAAAAATAAAAATAATTAGAGCTGTTCTCTAAGCTGTTCCTCTAGAAGCTTCCCTCTTCTAACTATCTTCTCTGGTGACTTACTCCTTCCTGTCTGCCCCTCTTCTCTTTCTTTCCTGCGGTCCAACCTTGAGTCATAGATTCGCTCCTGCTCCAACAGCTCGCACTCACTCCTGCCTCTCTGTCTTGACAAAGCTCCCTTCCACCTGTCACCTGTCCTGCCTACTGACATGCTATGATTCTTCAAACTGGAAGTCTTATTTCCCTCACTAATTTTCATCACCCATTGCCTGCCATCTCCTCTGAGCTCCTGCGGTTTCACAGGTTGTGCCAATTCTGTGCTGTCTTATTATAGTATTCTGTGATTCTGTCTATAACATATTGAATGCGCCGTGACGGCAGGAATCAGGACTCCCGGGTTAGTTCCCCCCCATGTCTCCCACAGAACCCCTGTGCAATGCTGGAACATCACACGTGGTCAGGCTGCTGGTTCACTGATGGACAGGGAGCTAGAAGTTAAGGAGGTCTGCCTGCAGGCCCCATGCAGCTCCTCACAGGGATTGCCATCAATTTCTCATGACCAAGAATCTTCAGATCTCTGCTAGAGTTCTGTAGAGTTCATGCCCCCAGAAAGGTCACAGCTGGTGGCCTACGTGATGTGCCCAGAAAAGCTGATTCCAGGACTAAAAACCACAGTGGCCTTAAAGACATGGAGAAAATGAAAGGTTTAAACAAATATTTTTCCTAGGAAGGCCTCAGTCTCTCGGAGGGTTTCCAAGTTGCAAACACAGCACAAGAGAGGAGGGTAGAGAGCCCTGCTGGGTGGAATGGGGCTTCATTCACATTGAGCATGACGGCTTCATCCCTAGGATTGCTGTACTTCTATAACGAAAACCTAACTCATTTGCTCCCAACCTGAACCAGAACAGTTTAACTTCAATATGCCTGGTGAACAGGAAGGAAGGAAGAAAGGAAAAAAAAATACATTAAAATTCCCACACACTTTTTGTCTATGGTCAAAATTAGCTAAATGAGAGTTTCCTCATTCTAAATGAGGCTTGCTTTCGCATGTTTATGCCACTCTTCTCAGACAAGCTCATGTGGAGAAGAAGCTTCTGGAAACCAGCAGCTTTCTTTCTCCATTTCTGTCCTTCTGAGCAAAGGGTGTTGCAGGAGAAATGCTTTTCAGCAAGAGTGTGACCACCCTGTCTCCAATGAAAGTATCCTGATGACAAGGACTAGCAGTTCTGTTCCTGAAGGGCTGTCCTGTCAGGCACAGGGTTAGACAACAGTATCACAGTCCAAGGGTGCCACCCTGCAAAGGTGACTCTGTTGAACAGGGGAAATAGGAGGATAAAAGGCATGGAAATGATCGTTTTTAGTTCTCAAAAATGGAGCAGAAAAAAATGTGTTGAAGACAATATCTGCCCCAAGCTCCCCTGGTATTTAAGGTAATGTGGTTGGTTAAACACAGGTGTTTTTCGGTTTCCTCACCAATTTCCACTGAGGTGAAATTAAAAGGATAAATAAATGAATGTAAATCTACAAGGACAAGAGAATGGGGGCCCCAGCCAGTGGCTCAGTGGACAAACCGTTGGCCTGGCATATGGACATCCTGGGTTCGATTCCCAGTCAGCGCTCACAGGAAGAGCAACCATCTGCTTCTCACCTTCTTTCTCTCCCCCTTCTCTCTCTCTTCCCCTCCCCAGCCAGTGGCTCAATTGGTTCCAGCGTGGTCCCTGGCACTGAGGATAGCTCTTTTGGAGCGCATAAATCTCAGGCACTAAAAATAGCTCGGTACTTGAGCACTGGCCCAAATGAGGTTGCTGGGTGAATCCTGGGTAGGGCACATGTAGGAGTCTGCCTCACTGTCTCCCTTCTTCTTACCTAAGAGAGAGAGAGAGAGAGAGAGAATGGGGTACCAGGAAGTAGATGCAGGAGAGATACTGACTTACAAAATCACAGTGGCTGAAACCCCACTGCTAATGGAGGGCAAGCCAGTTCAAGAAAGACTCAAACACTGAAAGCTACACAGATACAACAAAGAGTTGAGCTGACACATGAGAGATCAGGAGAAAATCTGTTTAAAGAAAGCAATTAGCTATCTAAGTTCCTCCTTCTGCACCCTCTCCAGAGAAGCCCCACTCCTTCCCATTGCACAGGAGGAGGGATTTGGAGAACCAGACATCAGGCACTACAAAAAGCAGAGGACCAAACTGTAAACACGGAGTTGCCCTAAGTCAGTGTCTAGAGGCCTTTTCTCAGAGGCTGTTTGATTTGCATCTTTAATAGGACACCCCTGGCCTGTTACCCACCCAGCTTATAGATCATTAGCAGTCTATTCACCTCCCACTGACAGATGGGTGATTTAATAATTGTTTTCTGGAGAAACAGAACAGCCTCGAAGACACTGACATTTGGGAATTCCACCATTAAAAAGCCTACAGAGAAATCTCCTGTAAGAGACCCTGTGCCCTCACTGAGCTTCAAAGACAGCTTTTTAGTAACTCTCTACCCAAAATGATACATTTGAGAAAAGTAAAAGAAAGACAAATAGAAATAGAGACTGTACAAGGAACCCTATGATTAATATCCCTCAAGATAGCCCGGGCCAGACAGCTTGATTGGTTAGAGCATTGTCCCAAAGCAGAGAGGTTGCTAGTTTGATCCCCCATCAAGGCACATACAGGAAAAGATCAAAGGATGAAATTGTAGGATGCTTTGCAAAAGGAAGAGATAATGATAACAGCAATATTTATTGAACATTTACTATGTACCAGGCCTGTACTAAAACTAACTTCATTTTCATAAAATGCTTTAATCCTCACCTAAAGCCCATGAGTCGGGTACAATTATTTTCCCCATATTATAGATGATAGAACTGAAATACAGAGAGGATAAGGAACTTGCCAAAGGTTATACAGCTCTAAAGGAATGTATATTACATGTACTTGAATCCCTGATTTTAATGACTACCATATAATGCCTCCCCATAGATCCTCTGAAAAAACTTTTAAAACAACTCAATCAGACCTTCTGGTCTAGATGGCTGCATAGGTAAACATGGTACTTACCTCCCTCCACAAAAACATCAAAACTGCAACTAAACTGTGGAACAAATTTCATTCAAATTTTCATGAAATCTGGCTGAATGGAAGTCCCACCACTAAAATTAAAGAGCTATATTGAGAATGGTAGGAGGGGCAGAGAGATGGAACCAGCTAGTCCCACACCCAAGTGTGGCAGATGAAAATAGGGAGGAATGGCTCAGCTGCAGGGTGAGGAATATCTCACCCTGAGGAGTGAAGGGACCCAGATCCGCACCAGGCTCCACAGCCCATGGTTTCAGTGCCAAGAAGAGAAGTTCCCAAAACTTCTGGTAAAAACCGGTGGGGATTGTGGCTGAGTGAGATAGAGGGCTGCTGAAGTCCCAGGCATTCTTCCTAAAAGGCCTCCACACGCACTTACTCTGACTCACTACCTCTGAGCTCCAGCCTTGGAGCAGCAGCTTAAAAGGTACCAGAGACATACAAGAGGAAATTAATTGTCTGGCATCAAGATGAGATCTGAGGGGACAACGTTCTCCCAGACAGAAGAGCTGGCAGAGGCCATTGCTCCTTTTCTGAGCCTTCTCCCCACAGAGCTGGCAGGCAGGCACCATATCTGAGACTCCATCAGTATGGCTCACACTGTTTGCTCCACCTCAGTGATTCCCTGAGGTGCTTCTCCACCCAACTTTTGGGTCCACACAAGCTGTTTCCAGTGGCTTTTCCATATGTAGGGCCTGTTTTGGTTCATTCTTCAGATTTTTCTAAAATCTCTTAAACAAGCAGCATCTGGCCTCAGTGTGCCCTGTGCCTCTCATTAAAGTGGCCCCAGTCCCAGCACTAGCAGCTGCCGGCTTTGTTTTGCAGCTTGGCCTCACATGGGCACCTCCAATCCCAACGCAAGTAGCAGTCATATGCAGATCGCTTTGTAGCTCATGCTGGGTGGCCCTGGGCAGAACACAGGCAGTGGTTGACCTTGGCCTGCACCTTCTGGGAGGCCTCAGAGCCAATGAACCCAGTGGACAGCTTCAGACCACACCGAAGCACCACCACTCAACCACCTCCACAATCAACACACTCACAGGACAGACTCAGGAGGCGCCAGAGCCACACTGAAGTAAGTCCTGCTCTGTGGGTGGGTCCCTAAACAGCTAGTCCTCCACAGTGCCTGGTGGTCAGTGGTTGCAGCCAGTCCTTGCAGCAGACCAGCCTAGAGGTAAATCCCTCCCATTGACATGCTGACTACAAGAGGAAGATATACACAGCCTACACGGGAGGGTACACCTCAAGTGCCCAGGGTAGGTGATCCGGGCGGCTGTGCCACTGGATTCTACAGGACACCTACATAAGGCCACTCTCCCCAGCCTGGGAGATGTAGCAGCTCTTCCTAATACATAGAAACAGACACAGGGAGGCTGCCAAAATGAGGAGGCGAAAAAACATGTTCCAAATGAAAGAACAAAACAAAACTCCAGAGAAAGAACTAAACAAAATAGAGACAAGCAATCTACCAAATGCAGAGTTCAAAACACTGGTTGTAAGGATGCTCACGGAGAACCTCAAAGCATAAAAAGGACCAGTCAGAAAGGAAGGATACACTAACTGAAATGAAGAATAATTCACAGGAAATCAACAGTAGAGTAGATGAGATTCAAATCAGCAATTTGGACTATAAGGAAGCAAAAAATACCCAATTAGAACAGCAAAAAGAAAAAAGAATTAAAAAAAATAGGGACAGTGTAAGGAGCCTCTAGGACAACTTCAACTGTACCAACATCTGCACCCCAGGGGGTGCTGGGAGGGAAAAGAGACAACAAGAAATTGAAAACCTGATTGAAAAATAATAGTGGAAAACTTCTGTGACCTGATGAAGGAAATAGACACACAAGTCCAGGGAGCATAGACAGTCCCAAACAAGATGAACCCAAAGAGGCCACACCAAGACCAGTGGTAAGATTCATCCGGTTGGCACTGGTTTGGCAGAACTGATAAGTAATTTTTTATTGAGTTAGGCAAACTGGTTGTTAAAATGGCACTTGTAATCAGGGTCTCTCTAAGGTGGGCACCTGGGCAGTCACTCAATGTGGAAATCACAAATTTACATTCCTTATCCCTTTTTAACATTGACCTGTGCAACAGTGTATTGTAAGCGCCCGTAGTAATGTTCATTCCGTCCATTGGTAAAAAAATTGCAAGTGAGGACGCCAATCAAGAAACAATATGGAAATATCTTAAATAACAGTTTTATTGTTTTTTGTCAGGTATTATTTAATATTTTTTCATTAATATTTTAAAACTCATAATCTAGATTTGTGTACCTCTTTTATTGTTCTTATTTAAGTATTAAATGCATAAAATAATAAATTACCTTTTGGTATATTGTTTTACTTAAAATGGACATTAGGGCAGAGAATCGGTTGTTAGATTGTTTGAATCCTGCCACTGACCAAGACATATCATAATTAAAATACAAAAGGTTAAAGACAAAGAGAGAATGTTAAAAGCAGCATGAGAAAAGCAGTTAGTGACTTAAAAGGATGATTTCATAAGACTGTCAGTTGATTTCTCAACAGAAACTTTGCAGGCCAGAGCAATTGGCAAGAAATATTCAAACTGATGAAAACCAAGGACCTTCATCTAAGGTTACTCTACCCATGAAAGCTATTATTTAGAATGAAAAGACAGATAAAAAGCTTCCCAGACAAGAAAAAGCTGAAGGAGTTTGTCACCACCAAATCAGTATTACATGGAATGTTAAAGGGTCTTCTTTAAGAAGATAAAAAAGTCAAGAACAGCATAGGGAATATAATCAGTAATAGTCTAATAACTATGTATGGAGTCACATAGGTGCAAAAATTATTGGGATAATCACTGAGTAAGGTATGTAATATCAATCACTGGGGTGTACACCTGAAACTAATATAATAATGAATGCCAAATGTAATTGAAAACTAAAAAATAAATTAAAAAGACAATTCAATCAAACAACATGAGAAAAAAAAGATAAAATTAGAGGCTCAATCTAGGAGGTTCACTATCTGACATATATGCTTACAAAAAGGAAGAAGAGAAAATGGAAGCAATTATTTTTAAATAGCATAATAACATTTCTGACAGTTAAATAAGTTTTCAGATTAAATGACGTAACAATAAATAAATGGGGAAAAAAAAACCTACACTGAAACGTCATCATAGTAAAATTTCACAAATCTATGGATGAAGCTAAGACCCTAAAAAAGTGGCATCAACTATGGCCAGGTAGCTGAGTTGGTTAGAGCATCAGCCTGATATGCCAAAGTTATGGGTTCAATCCCTGGTTAGGGCACAAACAAGAATCAACCAATGAGTGCATTAAAAAATGGAATAATAAGTTGATGTTCTTCTCTCTCTTCTTCTTTTCTCTTTCTAAAATCAATAAATAAAAACAGTTTTTAAAAGTGGCATTAGACTTTGGATGATGGGAATGCAGCATAATCAAATGTCAAAATAACCTGGAGATGTTTTCTCTGAACATATGTACCCTGATTTATCAATGTCACCCCATTAAAATTAATAATAAAAAAAATGGCATTAGAGCCTGACCAGGCAGTGGCATAGTGCATAGAGCATTGGTCTGGGATGCCGAGGACCCAGGTTCAAAACCCTAAGGTCGCCAGTCTGAGCACCGGTTCATCTGGCTTGAGTGCAAGGTCTCTGGCTCAAGCGTGAGATCATAAACATGACCCTATGGTCGCTGGCTTGAGCCCAGAGATCGCTGGCTTGAAGCCCAGGGTCGCTGGCTTGAGCAAGGGGTCAATGGCTCGGCTGGAGTCCCTTGGTCAAGGCACGTATGAGAAAGCAATCAATGAACAATTAGGGTGCTGCAACTATGAGTTGATGTTTCTCATCTCTCTCCCTTCCTGTCTGTCCCAGAAAGGAAGGGAGGGAGGGAAGGAAGGAAGGAAGGAAGGAAGGAAGGAAGGAAGGAAGGAAGGAAGGAAGGAAGGAAGGAAGGAAGGGAAGGGAAAGGAAAGGAAAGGAGGGAGGGAGGAAGGAAGGAAGGAAGGAAGGAAGGAAGGAAGGAAGGAAGGAAGGAAGGAAGAAAAGGAGGGAGGGAGGGAGGGAGGGAGGGAGGAAGGAAGGAAGGAAGGAAGGAAGGAAGGAAGGAAGGAAGGAAGGAAGGAAGGAAGGAAGGAAAGGAAGGAAGGAAGGAAGGAAGGAAGGAAGGAAGGAAGGAAGGAAGGAAGGAAGGAAGGAAGGAAGGAGAAATGGCATTAGACTTCTAAATAGTAATTCTGGAAGCTAGAAGTCAATGGAGCAATGCATTCTGAAATTTGAGTAAAAATTATATCCAACTTAACATTCTATACACAGTTGGCGCATAAATCAGGTGTGAGACATATAGAGTTGCACACAGACTGGGGTCAGTTTCCTGCAGCGGGAACCTGAGGGCCGAGCCCAGCTATTCACTGTATACCATTTTTTTCTGTTTGAATGTTTATCAAATACTTATAGTACATTACTCAAGAATGTTTTCAAAGAGTTTTAAGTATGCTAATAATGAACTAGATTTGGGAATCAGCTTAACTAACACAGCACTTGGGTGATTTGTTCTTCACCACTCCTCCTCCCACAAAGCCTGACGAACTCAGGGTCTGTAGGCCGAGAGAAGGAAGATCAGCCAGAACCCGTTTGCTGCATGGCTGACAATGCAAAGATCATCTGGAAGACAGTCTTCTGGGAAGCCAGACTCATCTTTAGGTCATTTAAATAAGTACGTGAGTGTAGATGAGTGAGTGAGCATGCAGCAGCCGTTTTTTGAGTCATTTGGGTGTGGCTGAGTGACAGGAAAGAAGTCACATTAGGGGAAATTACTTGGCGTTTTGAATCCTCCCTTGCTGAGACCTGACGTGTTCTGCAGGAACATATATATACTGTGTGTAGGAAGCCAAATTGCAATGCTGTGTCTATCCTTGCCACCTTAATGGGAGAATCTGAAGTTTGGATGAGCGCTTTATCAGCGTACCATCATTAAGGAGCATACCGACCACAGTCCAGGTTTTTAAATGCCTTTATCTGTCTCTGGGAGAAGAGGAGGTCTGAGATGCTTCTCATGAAGCATGAGCTAAGCCTGATTGAAGTTCTGTTCCCACACATGATGTAAGAATATACTAGTTATTTTTAAGCCCTTTTTAAAAAAATCTGTGTTAAATATATGGTATGGTCATCTGTTCAGGGACATGTTAATAAGAATATATTCTAGCACTTTACCCAAAGGATAATAGGTCAATAGCATCAACCTTTTGAAGAAAGACTACCATATTCTTTAACATTGGATATAATATCCCATATGGAAATTACTGTTTTTCACATTATATCTGCTGTGATTTTTGGAGATAATTCCTCCCCCTTGTCAATATCAAGATGACACAGGTTTTGTAAAAATTTCCCATAACATATTTCAGGAAAATGTGTTACCAGAGTGATATGAAGATTCTAGTTTACATTATGTGGAGAGCATAAGAATTCTTCTGGTCAGACTGAGTTGAGACGTTGGCTCTACCAATTGTTAGCACTGAAATCTTAGCAAGTTATTTAGCCTCTCTGAGTTTTGGATTTTGTTTTCTAAAATGAGGCAAATCCTTGCCTCATAGTGTTAAATAATCATGTGGATTTTTAGGTATAAATATATACAGACCTTGGCTGGGTAGTGCAGTTGGATAGAGTGTCCTCCCAATACACCAACATTTCGGGTTCAATCCCTGGTCAGGGCACAAACAGGAATCAACTTATGAATGCATAAATAAGTGGAACAAAAAAACAATGTTTTGCTCTCTTTTACTCTTTCTCTCTCTCTTCCTCTGTCTCTAAAATCAATTAAAAATAATATGTATATGCATATATACATATATACAAATAATATATATACATATATCTTCCTTAACATACAGTAATTGGCATATAGTAAGCACTCAATAAATGCTAAATATTATAAAGCATTTTTATAACTTTCAGATAAACTACAATTTCCACTTATTCTGCATAATGACACTCAAAATATGTATGGAAAGAATTGTGAAATCTGAGCAGCGCTGTACAAAATTGGAAGTGGTAGTATTCAGCATTATATCTCTATACAACAGGAAAATTCATGTCAGAATCTACTCTTAAGGGATGTTGTAATTACAAAAAAAAAGCCTAGTGAATTGGTTAAAGCATTTTTAATTTTTTAAAGACAATGATTATCCCTTTGAGTGGTGAGGCAGAGAAAATTAATGGATACTTTTTGTAACTTGTACTGAATTGTGTGGTGGGTAGCCTCTAAGATGGTCTCCAATGATTCCTGCCTCCTAGTGTAGCCCTCTCCTTGAGAGTGGGCTAGAATTACTTAATTGCTTATAACGAGTAGAACATGGCAACAGTGATGAGATGTTTCCTCTGAGTTTCCCTCTTGAGTGCTTTCCTGTGCTCCCTCTTGGATTACTCATCTGGAGAAAGCCAGCTGCCATATGGTGAGGCAGCCCCATGAAGAGACTCATGTGGTGAGGGATGGCACCTGCCAACAACCACACAGGTAAGCTCAGAAATGGACTTCTCCCACCGCAGTTAAACCTTCAGATAAGACCACAGCCCAGCCAACAGTTTTATTGCACTTCATGAGAGACCCTCAGCCAGAGCTACCCAGCAAAGCTCTGCTCAGATTCCTGACCCACAGAAACTACAAGATCTGTTTGTTGGGGAGGGGGAAGGTAGGAGAGGATCAAAGAGGAATAAATGATGATGGAACGAAACTTGATTTGGGGTGGTGAACACACAGTACAATATATTGGTGATGTATTATAGAACTGTACCCCTGAAACCTATATCATTTTATTAACTGATGTTCCCCCAATAAATTCAATTTTTAAAAAATTTGTAAAAATGTCAACACTGAAAAACAAGGAAATATTTTTTTTATCTAAGTAAACAAAAATAAATCAATAACAATGTACACATTAAAAAAAGATAGGTTTGTTGTTTTGAGATGCTAAGTTCTGGGACAATGTATTATGCAGCAAAGCATAATAAATAGTACAATATATGCACAGAAAAATGCACAATTGTTAGCGTATGGCTTGATGAATTTTACAAAATTAACATACTCAAGTAATAAGCACCCTAATCTAGAGAGAGAACATGGCCAGTCCCTTAGGAGCCTCCCATGTATCTTCTACTCACTACCCCTTCTTCCAAGAGTAACCACTATCTGCACTTTTAACAGCTTTTCTGTATACAATCAAGAGTAAAGAAAGAAGATGAAGAGCTCTGAGGGAACTCATAGGAAGACTAGCATGACTCTAGATTCATAAAACTTTTGTTAAATCTATATAGTGAGTGTCAGTATGATATACTGTTAAGGGGATGGATGTTAAACATTAAAATGGTTGGATTAGAATCATGGCTCTTCTCCTTACTGTACGACCTTGGGCAAATTAATCTCTCTGCATCTTAGTGTCTTTGCCTGTAGAATGAGGATTATAATGCTGCTTGCCTGGCACAGTTGTTGAGATGGTTAAAAATGGAAGTGCATATAATTCAAGTGGAACAATGCTCATAATAAGTGCCCTCAAATTGCTAGCTATTATCAATAAATGCTTTCATATGGGGGGGATTTAAAATTATTGGATGATAAATTTGTACCATTTATCATTTTGTTTGTTTCATGGCTCTTTTATCTGTCCCTAGAGAGGGTGACTGAGGGCAGACAGAGATGCAGCTCAGACCGGCCATCTTTGTTATTAGCTTTGATTGGGCGGTGAACGGGGAATAAAAAATGAAAGGCTGAAAGAGGTTTTCATTTATCAGCGGATTTCAGTGGTCAGTGAACTCTTGAGTCTCCATTGCCATACATTCCTAAAAATGGACTATTGCCCTCTCAGTAGTAAGTCTGTGTCCATTTTTCATTTCTCCCCTGTTCAAATCTCACTGCAGAAGGTAATAAAAGATTTAGATGTAGAAAGCGACATGACATTTGGAATGAGAGAGGCTATAAATAGACAGGTCAATGAAACTGAGGAGTGAGGGATCTGGTTCCCAGAGTCCCAGAACCAAAGGCACCCGCTCCTGCCTCGTCTTGTGCACTGACACAGGTGTGCTTGTTAAGGGTCCCTAGGCAGCTGTGTATGTTGTTGCTATGTATGTGACTGTGGGCGTATGCTTGGGCCATGTACTAGCATATTACCTAGGACAGAACTCTGAGGGATAAGTGAGTGGATTATTTCTGAGTGGCAGAGTGATCCTTATGGACCAGGTTACTCCCCTTCCCCTGAAAATAATTACTATAGATAACCAGGATGAAAATTACTCCCAGATAGCCAATCTTAATTCTGTAGGACAGTGACACAGCTGACATGATGATGATGTGATATTACTGACCAGTCTGTGAGAACTTGTTAGGACAAAGGGTTCCACAGTGATGTTCCCATCAGTCAAGAGCTGAGGTCAGTTTAGCTACTGGCACCCTAAGCAGTCAAGCTGCCCTTCTCCATCTTTGGAATGCCATCACCACATTTATAGCTGCCAAAATTCCAACCTAATATTCAATATCCAGGTTAAATACTATTTTTTCTATGAAGCCATTTCAGAGGCACCATGGTGACCTTCCTTCCCTCAATTCCTATAGCTGCTCCCATTCATCGAACAAAGTCCACTCTCGGTGATTCTACTCTGGGTGCCGACTATTGTGTCCACGTTCCTGTTTGGAGCACCTAGTGCCCGAAGCATTGAGGATAAAGTGTTTATTTAAGGAAATGCTGTAGAAATCACTATCCCTGAATATCCTACCTATGACATTATCAAAAAAATGTTGATACTGACAGACCTGTCAAGATTTTAGAATAGTTTTACTGTGATTTCAGATGATCGGTGATACTAAAAGCATGTGAGAGCCCTGGCCGGTTGGCTCAGCGATAGAGCGTCGGCCTAGCGTGGGGAGGACCCGGGTTCGATTCCCGGCCAGGGCACACAGGAGAAGCGCCCATTTGCTTCTCCACCCCTCCGCCGCGCCTTCCTTTCTGTCTCTCTCTTCCCCTCCCGCAGCCAAGGCTCCATTGGAGCAAAAATGGCCCGGGCGCTGGGGATGGCTCTGTGGCCTCTGCCTCAGGCGCTAGAGTGGCTCTGGTCGCAACATGGCGACGCCCAGGATGGGCAGAGTGTCGCCCCTGGTGGGCGTGCCGGGTGGATCCTGGTCGGGCGCATGCGGGAGTCTGTCTGACTGTCTCTCCCTGTTTCCAGCTTCGGAAAAATGCAAAAAAAAAAAAAAGCATGTGAATAATTTCATAAAATTGGGCAGAATAGTTTTAAATATAAAATTTCCCTGAAGGTGAACAATGACCTTGGCAGGGCTTCCCAAGCTTGAGACTCTACTATACATAACCAGAGCAATCTGAATTTTGTAATTCAGGGAGATACTGGCCTAGAACAAAGACTAAACTTTCAGATCCAAAGGACTTTCGGCATTTTTTTTTTTTTTTTTTTTACTTTTACAGAGACAGAGAGAGTCAGAGAGAGGGACAGATAGGGACAGACAGGAATGGAGAGAGATGAGAAGCAGCAATCATTAGTTTCTCGTTGCGACACCTTAGTTGTTCATTGATTGCTTTCTCATATGTGCCTTGACTATGGGGCTTCAGCAGACCAAGTAACCCCTTGCTCAAGCCAGCGACCTTGGGTCCAAGCTAGTGAGCTTTGCTCAAACCAGATGAGCCCGCGCTCAAGCTGGTGACCTCGGGGTCTCGAACCTGGGTCTTCCGCATCCCAGTCCAACGCTCTATCTACTGCGCCACCGCCTGGTCAGGCACCTTCGGCATTTTTATTTATTTACTTTGTGTGTGTGTGTGTGTGTGTGTGTGTGTGTGTGTGTGTGTGTGTGGCAGAGCGATTCAGAAAGAGGGACAGACAGACAGGAAGGGAGAGAGATGAGAAACATCAATTCTTTGTTAAGGTTTCTTAATTGTTCATTGATTGATTTCTCATATGTGTCTTGACCCGGGGGGCTATAGCAGACCGAATGACCCCTTGCTTGAGCCAGCGACCTTTGGCTCAAGCTGGTGAGCCTTGCTCAAACCTGATGAGCCCACACTCAAGCTGGCGACCTCGGGGTCTCAAACCTGGGTCCTCTGCATCCCAGTCCCACGCTCTATCCACTGCGCTACTGCCTGGTCAGGCCCTTTGGCATTCTTTTGCTGATTTCTAAGGCCCTCTATGCCATTGGGGACAGATTTTTGTTCCTTACTTCTTTGTGTTTTCTTGCAGACTCTGTTTAAACAATATTGCATAGGACTAGAGTTATTAATTTAGCTCACAATACATTCTGCAATTAAAATAAGGGGTTTTTTTAGTATTATACAAAGTAAAATCTAGGAAAAAGTTAAAACAGTGACAATGAGGTTATTAAAATTGTGTATGTTTCTATTTCCTTGATAAAATTCCTTTCAAATTCCTGATCATATTTTCTAAAATTTCCAGTTTTTTCCCACGGCCCTTGAAAATTAAATGCAGGGTTTTAAATTTTAGCATGTAACTACAAATGGGAACAAGCTTAAACCCAAGGTCGTTTATAATTCTTTGTCAATTATAATCCTTTCTATTAATAATGTAAGAAGTATATTAAAGGTCAGGTGTGCATAATCCTCCGGAAGTAAATTCTGCCCCCTTGTGGTTTAAAACATCCACAGCTGGGGGAAAACACTGGTTGCCGGGGCCAGTTCTTTTCTGGTTTTTTCAAAGGTCCTTTCAACAATGTTTACAAGTAATGTTTACAATGGAACAAATGTATAAATTGTGTAAAAACTGATTGAAGGTGTCTTATGCTTTCATCCCATTCAACTATGACAGTGCCTTGACTATAGTAAGCACTCAATAACCATTTCATAAAATACTATAGATAGGAAGGACATTAAACATTGAGTTCAACATCCACATATAAGAATCCCTTTCACAGCCTTTGACATATCCCCTACTTGAATGACGCTAATAGTGAAAAATGTACTAAATGATACAGCTCAGTCTCTTATCAGCATATTAAGCCCAAATGGAATAAGTCTTTTCCAACAGAATCATGTCATCTCAGAACTGGAAAGAAGTGTTGGAGATCTCCCAGTCTATTATTTTATGGTTGAAGCTATTGTGCTATCTGGACCTAACTGTACGTTCTGGGACAACACCCAATAAGCCTATTACTTGTTTGGTAGCTTTTGAAACATTGGAAGGTAACTACCATGCTGCCCCTCCATCTTCCATCCTCCTAACTTTTCACCTATAATTGTGTCAACTATTCCTCATGTGACACGTTTTTGATCCCATTCTCTCCTGGTCAAAACCTCTGGATGTCAACATCTGTGTCAATGTCCCTCTGTGTGTACAGCATCTGGAACAGAGCACAGATGCTGTACACATGCCTGCCTGCTTTTCTCATCTAGGGCATAGTGACCTTGTTACTCCCCATTTTGGGACATCTAACCTCTTCTAATGCAGCTTAGACTCCATCAGCTTCTTCAGTAGCTATATCACAGTGCTAGTCCTGTGCTTAGCTATAGCTGTAGCTTTGAACACTTGCCTCTGTAAATGGCATCTTGTTTTGGGGTCAAGATTCCAGTTAGCAAGCCCTTAAGTGTTTCCAATCAGATCAGATGTGCTGCCTAGCTCTGTGCTGTTCACATTTGAATCAATATGATCTCTGTGTTGCCAACCAGCCAATTTCAAAGGCAATGACCTTTGGCGCGGGAAAGAGAATAGAATGAAAATTGGAGGTGAGCTCATGTCCCCACTGTGCTATCCTTCAGACATGTGGCCTCAGCTGGGTGGTCTTCAGTTTTCTCTTCTTTAAAGCAGAGGTGATAACATTAGCTTACTGTGAGCTCATGGGGCTCACAATGAGATTATGCATTTGAATAAGCTGAGCTAAATAAATGTAAAGTACCAGTATTACTAATCATTAGCTTTCACATGGTTTGAGGGAGGAGGAGAAACTGTTCTTAATGGGTGAAGAGCTCAATACAAATTTTTAATAGAATAAATATATACAAAGTACCTACTGAGACAGTTTTTCTCCCAGGGGAAGGAAAGAGAATTGATCATTTTACATTAGCCTGTGTCTAATCTAAAACCTTCAACTCTCTGCCCTGGCTGGGTAGTTCAGTTGGTTGGAGCATTGTTCCAATACGCCAAGGTTGTGGGTTCAATCCCCAGTCAGGGCACATATAAGAATCAACCAGTAATTGCATAAATACCAAGTCGAAGAGCAACTTGATTTCTCTTTCTCTCTTTCTATCCCTTTCTCTCCCTCTAAAATCAACTTTAAAAAATTAAAAATAAATAAAAATGTCAGCTCTCTTCTGTCAGGACATTTCCCCTTTCTTTCTCCAAGGAATAGGGAAGAGGCTCCATATCTGCTCTCTCCACCCGATACACACACACACACACACACACACACGCACGCACACGCACGCACACGCACACCTGGACCAAATCTAAGGCTGCTACCTTGGTCCTTGCACCCACACCACTAATTTTAGGGGCTCCAGGAACAAATACTGGGGTAGGAGGAGATAACAAGGCACCACATTGATTCGCAGATGTCTGAAATTCCCCTGAAATCTATTTGCAAGTTTTCTCTAAATATTGACTATGTGTTTGTATTTGAGAAGACATTCAAATGCATCCGTGCTTTAGCAGCTATTAGTGAATGTAGTTTTTCTTTTCT